>NC_140217.1:21223156-21398324 GCF_951802725.1 Rutilus rutilus | reverse complement strand
GTATTCAAGAGTGTCAAAGAAAAACAGACATAACAGACAGAAGCAAGTGCCCCAAACATAAGGTAAGATTTAGCTTCAGTCTTTCATAACAGCTCAGTAACTCTCTACTGGCAGCATTGGACTCATGGGAAAACAGGCCTGCCTGCCGGTTCCCCTCACACAAGCTTGCCATTCCAGTGACATAATTCTCCATTTCCGAACTCAGTGTTTGCACAGATATGACAGCTGCCTTCTCTGGCTCGGGCTGCAACTATCAGCCACATAACAAAGCGGAGCCTGTTACAAGCAAGGACTGTTTATTTAAAATGCTATTCTAAACCTCTAAACCCATTTTGTGGAGCACAGACAATGTGTGTTCACACACACAAACTCACGTAGACATGATACTCTACTTGCGTACTCGCAAGATATGAATGTGTGCGGATATAAATAATGTGTACAGATATAAATGTGTGCGGGTCAATGACAAATCAAAAGAAAATCTTTAAAAAAAAAAATCTAGCTTAAAAAACAGACGCCAAGTTCTAAGAAATTAACCTTGTATTCAAGTAGGTTTCATAGGGTTTGAAAAAAAAAAGAAGCTATTTTCAAGAAAATAAAATGTAATGATAATGTCATGTGGTGCAACCGAGTTACACAAGTAACAGCATATTTAGCAAGTGTAAGCATCTTAATCATTATTTTCATTTAAAGTAAAAAGGTCAAATTATCTGATATTTTAAGAGACCTACTGAATTTAACACTCATCCACGAATATCTGCGGAATTCCTCTATAATATTATTTCCTGTTACGAAATAATGCTACGTTATTGACGCGTTGATGTCTAACATGCAATGCATAGACAGACAGACAGATAGACAGACAGACAGACGGATGGACGGACAGATGGATGGATGGATAAATAGGTCTCATATAAATAGGTGGGTATGTTCTATGCTAGACCTAAAATAATATTTACTAAAATATATGTACATTCATGACTATTAGCCATTCATAAGGGACAGAAGTGTGAAATTTGGCCCACAAACACCAATACATTTTTGAGGATATTCTAATGTCCACACTGCACGTGATGCTGTAAAAATGTGAACCCTCAGAGAGAGACACCAATCAAACACAGATGTTCTTACATATGACCTCATGTATGCATTTTCTTTCTCACCATCCTGCCGTCATCTCCAACACTTTGGGCCGTCCCAACTCCAGACCCATTAGAGGAACCGTCTTTCTCTAAACAACCGGTCATGATTAGCTTTCATTCACCGCCAGATGCTTTTCACAAGGACAAACCAAAGCAGTTAACAAGTCCATTTCCGTACCTGTTTGTAATGTGGAAGAGGACACTTCCGATTCTGGGAATAATAGAGGGGAGTGATTTGCTCTTGGACCTAAGCCGCCTTTCCAGGCGCTAACTCCCAACCGTTTGAAAAAGTCACTGCCGAGAGGCGGTATGCAAAGGAAGGGTGGATGTTGACAATCCGTGTCCTGTCCTGTCCTCGCTGCCAGCTCTCTCCCACTCTGTCTGTCTCTCTCAGCTTACAGCAAGCAATTCCAGTATTCCTGCTCTATTCCCAAAACAGAGTCTTCCAACAGGCTCACTGGAGAGATTCCTCTGCATTCAAATCTGTTTCCTATAAATTAGTCTCTGTTATCAGAAGATGTCTCACGCTATGGGTTGCTCTTGTGCCTCACTTACAGGGAGAAAGTATTTGAGCTGTTAACGAGTTTCATATTATAAAGGCCAGCTTGTGGCTGCTATCATATTACAGATGTTGTTTAAAAAAAAAAATCACAGGAAGGTGAAGTGAATTGTTACATTTAATAATTCCTAAAAGTATATATATATACTATATATATATGTCATTTTCATTGCCATTACAGTGAAATAACTGAACATAAACATACAAGCTTGATGAAAATGATCATTCTAGAAGAAAATTTCAGATGGCACTTAGAGGCTTTTGCATCTGAACTCTTCATATAAATATATACTTACTGCAGACTAAATATAAACCAGTACAGGCTGTTGCAGTTCATTTTAAAACAAAATGTTGGAAAACCAAAAATATGCAGCTGAAACAAACAAAAACAAAATACATAAAGTGAAATGGTTTTGGAGGGCCGAAATGGAGGGTTTTGGAGGGTCACTAGTATTAATATGTAACTATAATTTGTATATAACTAATATGCACTTAAATGATAAGTTTGCTGATTTTCAACCAGCTTTGTATTGCTACAATTTCAGAATTATATGTAAATTAACAAAGTTTACGCTTTCGATGTATTACCTGCACCCTGACATTCCTGTTTATTTGCCAGCATAAGTCCGCTGGATCATGCAAAACGTGCCATTTTGCAGCTCCGGACTTTTGACAGCTCCACGGCTTTTGTTAAAACTACAGATTTTTGTATTCCAGCCCATGGACAGTTCGATCGACAGAAGTGCAGTGCCAAAATCGACTGCATAATGGGTGCTGAATTATTTTATTTTTTTTGCAAAAGGGAATGTCACCGCCCTTTTTCTGTTTTCCTCAAATCATGTATCTATCACACATTCATTTTTTTTTTCATGTTTACTGGCTGCATAGACAACCAAGTTTTATTAAAAGCCCATCTTCCCAGTGGTGAATTCCCCAATCTTTGTAGTACAGCAGCACTGTATCATGGGAGAGGCTGCAAGCTAGTGTGTTCATTAGTAATCTGTGATTCTTTTAGAATCGTTCATACACTGATTCTCATGACTCGGTATTAAAGGGTTAGTTCACCCAAAAATGAAAATTCTGTCAGAATACTTGTAAATACTGTACAAGACGACGTCCCGACATCATCGAGACCTAAATCACAATAAGTGTCGAATTCAATAGCTTACATACAGCGCGCGTCTTCCTCTGCTTATAAACAGACCATTTTGCGCTTCCGGCAATGTCGGGACGTCATCTTGTACAGTAGATGGCGGTAATACTCCCAAGGAGTGAGCAGCCAGTAACAAGTAAGTTAGTAGTAGAAGAAGAACGCCGTAATCTCAGTTCTCGCGCATGCGTCCTGGCGCTCCCGTGAACTCTCGTCAGAGGCCCACATTGAAGAACACTAATAGTTGGATAAAGTCGTTATTTTTGTCGTTTTTCCGCACAAAAAGTATTGTCGTCGCATGATAAACTTAATGTATAGCCACTGTAGTATTTTACACAGTGGACTATTTTAACGATGTGTTTAATAACTATTCTGGGCCGGCGAGTTTCGGTCCCTCTGAAAGCCTACACTGAAAAAAATGATTCATTGACTAGTTGAATTTACTAAAAGAAATTATGTTAATTGGATCCACATAATTGATTTTAGCTACATTTAAACAAATGCATTACGTTGAACTAAGTTCAACTTGATGCATTTGTTTAAATGTAGCTAAAATCAATTGCGTGGAACCAATTAACATAATTTCTTTTAGTAAATTCAACTAGTCAATGAATCAATTTTTTCAGTGTATGGAGGAGTGTACAAAATATCTTAATTTGTGATCCGAAGGTGAACGAAAGACTTACATGGTTGGAACAACATGGGGGTGAGTAATTACTGACAGAATTTTCATTTTTGGGTGAACTAACCCTTTAAAGAATTGGTTGAATGAATGATTCAATGCCTCATTCATAACGCACAAAAAGACAATCGCTTGGAGCCACCTGTAGACTTAAAAGTAACCTGCAGAAACAGCCGCGAAATGAATATTTTTGGTGAATAGATTCAGATCACTGAAAGGAATCCCCTGCACTACTGTGAGCATAACAGCATCTGTCTGCTCGCGTGTCTAGGACACAGGACATTTCTAAGGTGCTGGGATCTATCACAGCTTTCTGGGAGAAATTTACCCCTCTCTCATATGCCCCACAGGAAGTCTGACTCGGCCTGCAGCCATGCAACTCTGCCAGGGAGTTCCCACGAAAAAATATGTCACCCTAAGAAATCCGTACCCCCCTTTGCTAGCCGCTGCTGCGGTAGAAGAGACCGTTGGATTGCACGGCTGTGGTGGCTCATGTGGTGTCTGCAGTTAAGAGATCCAGACAGCCATGATGTATGTACCAATGTGAAGGATGGTGGAATTTTTTATTTTTTATTCTTCATTCCAATGGTCATTAAACACCCCCAACATAGAGACTGAATTAAGAAAAATGAAGTAATGTAAAGAAAATTATATTTTTTAAATCACTCACAAACAGCACCGCTTAACTGCAACAGCAGAATGGCATTGTGCTGTCAGACTGACATTTTATCTGCTGAATAACATAGATGTTGTTCTATCCAAAAAAAAAAAAGATTTCTGGGTTACAACATGGATCATTTACCTGAAAAAGCCATAAAAGTTACAATGATTATCAGGAGTTTGTCACCGGAAATTGTTACAGATTTTATTATCATTAAATTTAATTTACAAAGAGGACATGGACTAAAGTTTCATCCAAATGGTAAGGAACAGAGTTTTTGCATATTTGAAACACAAATAAAGATATATATTTTTTTTAATTTTTAGAGATTTCTGACGCTCCATTGAAGGTCCATTCCATCAATTTGACAATGACGCTTGTTGATAAAGAGATCGTAAAAGTAACACATATGAATCGAGTGGTTTAATCCAAGTCTTCTATCTTCTTGACAGAGATTTTTATTTTAATTTTTTCACAAAAAACTGGAAGCTCAAACTAATGCTTGATACACAATATCCAGTGAAGTTTCTTCTAACGTCACGCAAGCACGTTTAAGATTCAGCAAGAACCAATGAGGTTTGTTCTTGCTCGTCAAGCAAGTGCTGTTAAGCTGCTGTTGACCATTTTTATGTGCTGTATATATTGATCAATACTGAATAGAAGCCTTAAAAGAATTGGTTCATCATATAAAGCAACCATGTCTGTTCAGAAGATTCATATGGATTAGTGTCACAATCTCTTCATGAACTTTTTGAAGCATCAAAGTTTTAGTGAAATGCACTTTGAATGGAGGGACAGAGATCTCCAAGGGTTTGGAACGACACGAGGATGAGTAACAAGCCCTACAGACGTCTTTTTCTTTTCCTTATTTCTGTATAAACTTCAGATACAAACAATTGTGATGACAAATAGATTTATAATGTATTTGTAACATTTACTGCTTAGTGCACTATATGTGACCAAACAGGATCAGTACCAAAGCTCTACAGTGATACTTATGCTCACAGTGTGAATACTGTATTGTTAATTGGTGCTGCTTATATATAATAATATCAATTAATGCTGCTTTTGTGTGCGTTGTGAATGCCTAATAACTGATGCAGACAGACTAAAGGTGAGTCATCTGTGTCAATGACTGTGGTAAGACTAACTGTTATAGAACAGGCAACTATTCTATAAGAAATGTATGTGCTCTTATTTTGGGGATATTTAATTTAATTAATCAATCAACAATACTATTGATCAGCATTACCAAACGTGGACGTTTTCCACTAGAAACAAACATTGATGTATTATTTTAATTTAATACTGTGAAGCTGCTTTGATACAATCTTGTGAAAAGCGCTATATAAATAAACTTGACTTGACTTATTTTGTGAAATAGAACTATATACACACAAGTGTGCTGTACTGCGATGAATGTATGATTACATGGGTGTGTATTCCTGCATGCGCCTGTTAGAGAAGGAGTCCTTCCCACGGCGCTGTTTCGAGTTCTGCTTGTTTTTCCTCGCTGGTTCAATCACTACTGGGGCAGCGTGTTAATTCTCTGCAACTAACTGGGGTAATTTCTTCTCCTGGGGTGTGACAGTGAGCGTTTGCCGCCACCACAATTCTTCACAACTGTTACCACTTGGCCCTAAAGCAGAACAGAGTTTAGGAGCCCGTCTTTGCCAACAACAACATACAATATTGGCATCTCACTCTTCCCACATGGACCACACTCTCCATTTGATGATATAATGCAGGCAATTACAATATTTACAAGAAATTGTGCTTCATCGTGGAATGCCTCACATCCCGTTTCCTCACTGTTTTATCCTTGATGTAAACACTCTTTCAGAGTTAGGATTAGTTGGACTGTACTTCATGTTGAGAGTTTACAAGTTTATAAACGGACACTAAGCTGAAAAAGGCTTGCTGAGTTTCGGCCAGTAAGAAAATACACACTTGGGTTTTAGCTTGAAGGAACTAAGAAAAGATGTTTGTGTGATTTTGACACATGCAATGAAATGATAACAAACACATTCAGATCTCCTCTGAAGGGACATAAAACAATAAAATAAGCTTTATGTCTATCTATGTACAATCTATATGATCATTTATAACCATAATCCAAACCATCAACATCTAACCTCTCAGTGAAAAATAAGAGTTTGAAGAGGAGAAATCTTTTAAAAATGCACTGTAAAATACATGAGTAACGTTCTTAGAAACTCTTTTGTATTCATTTAGTGGCTCATATTCATATGGTTTGAAAAACTTGTATACCATTTGTAACTCTTTCTCTGCCAACAACAAGCGATATCATATGTAAGCAGATGCATATGTAAAATAATGCGATCATCAAACATTAAACAGCATATAAATCAAAACTGCCTAATGTTACCGAATGAAATGTCGACCCATGATGAGCTATGGGACTGTTGATGGACTCGATCCAACTGTTTTGATCATCGTTTTGAATCCGACCTCCGATTTCTAATCTTTGACAAAAACTTGTCAAAACATTTTTTTTTTTTTAAAGCAGAGGGTCTGTTCTTTATTTTGATATATTGCATATTCAGACATTCATACAACATAATATTCAGGGGGCCATGGAAATCAAAAATGACCAAAAATGCTGGCGGTGGCTGGCAACTTTTTTCTAAAATGCTGTCGGGGAAAGAGTTAACAAAAGTTTAAATGTCATGTGAAAAGTAAAAACAGATTTGTTTTATGCACGTGAGTGTACTCATTTTAATCATTATTCCAAAACATTTTTTACATATATTTTTCAAGGTAATAAGTTATTCTTCATCAATATCATTAATTAATTACCTTGCCATGTCATAAAAAGCTTAAATTATCTGATATATTTTAAGAAACTTAATGACACAGTTATGAGGGTCTTTAGGGGTCCACTGGATAGGATGATGTTGATGTTTTGCAAACTTTTTTATTAACATTCCGTTTGAATTTTTACCAGAAACACTGACACTGTTGTTCCAAATGTGGTTTACTCTCAATGATGTTGCAGATGGTATTAATAAGTGTCAAGAAGACAATTTTCATACATTATATGATCCAAGTTATGAAGGATGTGTGAATCATAACAAAAATACTAGTCCGGCATTCTGTTCAGGGGAGATGTGTGGGAAATGCCGCCTCAAGAGCAGGAATCGAACACAATGAAGCATTCACATTAAAACTGAAATGAAGGTAAAGACCAGATCTGGAGGGGAGCCCGGGAGGGGTCCGTCTTTCAACACGGCATCTGGATCAACCTGCTGAGGTCTTTTTGATGAGAACTTTGTGGATTTTCTGTCAGGGACAGAATTTCTGTGTGGAAAATATATGTGACCTAAACAACCTTAAAGCTGGTCAAAGCACTGTCTGGGGATTGATAGAGCCTTTAGTCAATGAGCTTGACAAAGAGGTAGTGGTCTTCAACAGTTCTTTGTGTGTGTGCTTAAATACTGCAGTGTGCTGACACGAAAAGGAGAAAAGAAAGAGAAAAAGTGAGACACAGACACATGGCACATGTGCACGAATTAGTCTCGCCATTGGATGGGGTTCACCGGAGCCCTCTAAATCTGGCGAGGTTTGCTCTATTCACCATTCCACCAGAAGATTCATTGTTCTATGGGCACCAGAGCAGACGGTTGGCCAGTGATTTAGTGATTCTCAAAGGAAGAGCTCTCTTTTAAAGGTGGGACTTCAAAGTCAGATCCCAAACGGAAACCGTGTTGTCATGTGAAGACGGGGCATTTTAGCTGTCAAATGAGCAGAAAACTGAATAGGTTAGTGTAGATTTACTGAAACAAGGGTCAGAACTCACGAAAACAAATCCATCGGTTAGATTTGAACAACCAATCAGTGGTCAGCAAAAGAAAACATGGTGCGTTATGGTGGTTGATGCTAATTAAAGCTCGACAAAATGTTGTAAAATGCACAAAGGCATTCCTCAAATGTGCTGAAGTTTGATGTCTGAACTTCAAAAGCATGTGTTCCAGATTTTTGTTCGACTCAATTGAAGGGAGGTACTGGCAACGCAGTTGGACATGATCAGTATTTTGTGATGCAATAAACCCATGACTCACAAACTCATAAAACAAAGGAAGAAAACAATCTCTCTTTCAAAAATCTCTTCAAAACGTTTCCTGGAAAATGAGAGAGGGATTGCTGAACCCAGAGCCTGAGGTACCAAGGCAGGAGAAGCCAGAGATTTCCTCCACATACACACACATATCATACTAAACAGCTCTCCTTTTTACCACCGCAGGATGTTGTGGTTGCCAGGTTTAGCTCAAAGCCTCAACGCCAGGTAACACCGAACAATGAGAGCATAATTAGAATGAGGGTACCAGCAGTGCAAAACAGGGAAGTGGATGAATATAAGCACACCATGACGGGATCTGGCAACCAATGACAAGTGTTGACATCCCAACAGGCTTAATGCAATAAAGGATCTTATATTCTGACATATTTTCACGACAACTCCAGCAATTCGCAGGTTAAATGACTGACACCTCGGCGTGCCTCAGTGTTATTTAATGCTTCCCACGCACCTGCGTTCTAAGTGAAACCGATTTATAAAGATGACCACAGGATTTTAATTAGCGTATATACGCGAGACCAGGTGAACCACAGTCTCGAGAGCTGGCTTGCCAACAGAAACGCTGACTTCAAGACTATCTAAATTGAACAGTTCTTTTATATGCTGCTCCTATAGGGAAAACACAGTTTATATCTGTAACATTTTCCTTATTTCCTTTTTGCTTTTCCAGGTGCACATCCAAAAATTTCCTATTTTTTTTTGCAGCTGCAGGCCTCTTTATTTAAGGTGACCAAAGGAACACAAGCACATTTGCACTTGTATGGCTGCATTCAATGTATGCAGTATAATAGCATCAAGGTACAAATTGTACAACACTGTGCAACACTGACAAATCAAAGCAGCTTCACTCCCAAGCACCAACATCTGAGGTAGTTCTTCAGTGGTCCACTCTACTGCCCACTGGTGGTTGTGGTCTTCACACTTTCTCTGTGTAGACCCTGCATGCCACTCTCTTAAAGGGATACTCCACTTTTTTGGGAAATAGGCTCATTTTACAACTCCCCCAGAGTTAAACAGTTGAGTTTTACCGTTTTCGAATCCATTCAGCCGATCTCCGGGTCTGGCGGTACCACTTTTAGCATAGCTTAGCATAGATCATTGAATCGGACAAGACCATTAGCATCTCTCTCTCAAAAAAATGACCAGAGTTTTGATATTTTTCCTATTTAAAACTTGACTCTTCTGTAGTTACATCGTGTACTAAGACCGACGGAAAATAAAAAGTTGCGATTTTCTAGGCTGATATGGCTAGGAACTATACTCTCATTCCTGCGTAATAATCAAGAAACTTTGCTGCCGTACCATGAGTGCAGCAGGCGTAATGATATGACGCAGCGCCTGAAAATAGGTCTAATAGGTTAGACAAACATAGTCCCGGTCACGTTGGAAGTTAGCGAGCTGGGGACTATTTTAAGGCGCTGCGTCATATCATTACACCTGCTGGACTCATGGTACGGCAGCAAAGTTTCTTGATTATTACGCAGGAATGAGAGTATAGTTCCAAGCCATATCAGCCTAGAAAATCGCAACTTTTTATTTTCCGTCGGTCTTAGTACACGATGTAACTACAGAAGAGTCAAGTTTTAAATAGGAAAAATATCTCATTTTTTTGAGAGAGATGCTAATGGTCCTGTCCGATTCAATGATCTATGGAACCTATGGGGACCATACCATAAAATTTTTCCAAATGCGATGAGTCATGCAAAAAGGCAGATGAATCCATGGGCCAAGGGTTTTTCGTTAGCTATCAATGTTGAGAGTCTGCATTGATTCAAACTATAAAAAGATAAAAAGAGGGCCACTTTCAGCGGTGGAGCTTAGTCTGAAAGTGAACTCCAATCTCACTGATAAAGTGTTATTTGTGGTAAGAAACTATCTAAAAATTATCAACTGATGCAGCAGCGCGCACACAGTAAAGATGTGGTCATATTTAATCCATTAATTTCACAAAATCCAATCCAGTTTACACAAAATCCAGTTATTTCAATAGGAATCCATGCGATTGGGGATTTCGTGTGAGGGCCCCCACACAGATTGTGCAACAGGTTCAAGTTGATCACATAGATTCCCTAAACTGGCCAAAAGAAAGCTGCTTGATATTGACTTCTGTGTGAGCTGTTTCTTACATCACTACACTACTGAACACAGACAATAAACATTTTCTGCCTGCAAATATTTTTTGTGAAATTTCACTGTGCCCACACACCATCAGATCCTTTTTAACATGTCTTTGTGTAAATTTTAGTGTAATAAATAAAAGTAAAAAAAAAAGAAAAAGTATATATATATAATTAAATTAAATAAATAAAGTGAAACCTAGACAGAGCAAAACAAAATAGAACTAAATGCAGGGGAGAAGACTTTAACAACAAACTTTTTGTCCAATACATTTATACAACAAGGTGTGGTAAACATACACAAGACACAATGCATTGGCCAATGATATCAGTACATGCACAAACCAACAATCAAAATAATATTGTGGACGAAATACAAAAATATGTCCTATGAGAACAGCCCATTATGTCTACTTCAGACTAGGGATGCTCATATTGACCGTTTAACCGTTAACCGAAAGTAAAAATTTTGACCGATTAATACTATCAGTTAAACGGTTTAAAACGTTTTTTTTTTTAAGCTTCTTTTTTTTTTTTTTTGCTGCATGGTTTAAAAATAAAATACTATATAGCTTATATTTATTAACTCACGGAGCGCGTAGACACGCGCAACCACACACGTTTCTAGCGAGACGTTACCTGTGTATTCCCGGGACATCGATCCGTCCCATAGGAGAGGGTGTTTTCAGCCGCGGGTCTAATGGCGTGTTCACACCAAACGCGAATTTAATTATTTGCGCGAGTAGATTACATACAAAGTCAATGCAAAGACGCGAATGACGCGAATTGGGCGACGCGTTTGCCGCAAAAGCTCGATAATGGCCTCAATCGCGTCTTCCACGCAAGACAAGTTGATAAATTTCAACTCGAGCAGAAAATTTGCGTGAAGAGGTGAAATTCACCGAGTTGAGTGCGCCTCTGGATGGTGATGTGAACCGACACGTCGTCGTTTGGCTTTCCTCCGTATTTGGGACTTCCACAACAAGTAGGCCTACAGAGCAGCAATATCATTTATTTCAGACATGACGGAAAAATTATGGCAGAAAGAAATTGTGTTGTTGTTGATGATGATGACACACTCCTTTGCGCGGTATATTTTTATTCGCGAGTGACGCGAAAAACAAGAAAAACATCCCGCGAGTAATCTAGAGCGAGTAAATAACGCGATGCGAATATACACTTCGCGTTTGACTGTCAACAGGCTGCGCTCCAGACTGACCCCACATCACGTTGATTGATATGTTGCTTTTTTTAAATAAAAATTAGACAAGGTGTTGAGGTAGGGCTGCTATTTTTATTTAACGAAAAATCTTAGTCTAAAGGAAAAAAAATATCCGGTTTTTGAAAGCTTTGTTCAAACGGATTCAGTGTTTTCTTTCTGTCATCTTAATTTGTTAATTATTTAAGTTTAAAAAATATATTTAGTGTAGGGCTATTTTGTTTTTTATTTGTATTATTTTGTTCTGTTTTTCTCTCACTGTCAGAAATGCTGCAGGTGCGTGAAAATTTAAACTGAATCCAGGTTCTGTTGTTGATCTGTTCTGTATGCTGCTGTTTGCACTTTGAACGTTAAAATAAACCCTTTAAAAAAAAAAACTATTTTTTTAAAGGGTCACAGATACGCGTCATTTTTATTTGAAATCTTATCAGTTAACGGTTAATAATCGATTAAAGAGTGCCGGTTGTCGGTCGGGAAAATTAATCGAAATGAGCATCCCTACTTCAGACAGACTGAACTGAATTGCAAAATGGATTGGATTCTATGCTATAGTAGTAGAACTATGTTCAATGATAAGGAAGAAAAACAAACAACCAATTCTAAAGCCCCTTTCTAAAATGTCTACTCAATGATTTACTCATTTGCCACAATTGCGTAATGTCTTCCAATTATGAGGGCTTTAAATTTAAGATTCTGCTTATCCTTTTTAGAAGATTGACTTACTTTTTACAAATATTATTACATGCTAAATAACCCAGATGACTGAACAATATTTGATTAAATATCCACCCACCCATCAATCTATCTATATATCTTCTTGCTTATATCTGCTCAAACCGTCTCTACTGTACAGGACTGCTGAAAGTATATTAAAGTAGATTTAAAAACTGTAAGATTACAAAATGGCACAAAGCTAACTGGGAAAGAATCACAACACAAGACTCAAAGGCAATAATGTTAAGCCTCTGGGTGGTTTGGGATGCTGATCAAAGGTGGAGCATTTAAATCTGAGGATACTCCTTTCTGACTCAGCGTTCCTGCGTTTCACATGCTAATGACGCAGAGGCTCATTAGAAAAGCAAAGGTAAAACATGAAGCTCTCACTCAATATCGGTGCCATTGAATCTCATCAGCCTGATCTGTTTACCTTGCTGATTTCAGAAACTATGGACCGATAATACATCAAACAGAACTCGCAGACAAAAGCTCTCCTTTCTGAATCACTTCAAAAGCAGTCCTATGGAAACCACGCAAGATGTGATAGCGAGCAAACCACGCTCTCTCAAAGGAGGGCTGTGGTTATGAGAGCCCTCTACGGCTACCCTTGGCGTTGACAGTGTCAGGTGGGTTACAGCGTTGCTGTTGGCAAGAGAGGACAGTTTGAACAGCTGTGCTAACAGAACGCAATGTTAGCTGAAGATGGAGGTACTATAAAAGGAGGATGAAAGACAACATCGGGCTTTGTGCTGTTCTGACATCATAAAGTGTCAAATCAATTCTTCTACTTGTATAATCATCGAGGTGGGACTATCCCACAAAGAGCCAATGTAGCATCTGTTGCAAACTGTCCACAAACTAGATGCTTTGTAGGGATAAGGACTGTAGAATGAAACCAGAGAAGGACATCTGAGGTGGAGTTATCCATTTCATCTGTACCTTGGATATCATCTAAATTGACAGATCTTGTGTGTTACATGGTGGAAATATAAGAGAGTGGTAGTCATAAACTGTGGTTGGTTTTGGAAAAGATTGTAAGAGTCAGGCCTGGAGACAGGATTGATTACATTCTGCACAGCTACTAGCTCATTTCAAGTATCCCTTAATTCAAATCCACCAGAGCGAGCCGCTGAGTTGTTAATTATACTGCTCTCAGACTTTCAGCACAGATCAAAATACCCATGTTTCACCATTCTCCGCCTTGGCACAACAACAGTAAGACTGTTGACAAATGTAAGCGTTTGTCAAGTTTATAAACAGTGCGATACAAAAAGGTTTGTGGTAATATCAGACTGGTTGTACACCTCTTATCCTCTTATCAGTCTAAATGACGCCAGGATTAGTTCACCTAAAAACAGAATTTTATCATTTACCCAACATCTACCCAAAACTGTATGACTTACTTTCTTCTGTCGAACACAAAAGGAGAGGCTTAGAAGAATGTTCATGATACTGTTTACCATGCAATTGAAGAAATTACCAATGAAAGTGAATGTGGGTGCACACTGACAAACACCAAAAATGACAACAAAGCATCAAAAAAGTATCAAAAAAGCAGTACTTATGACTGGTGCAGTGTTCATAAGCCATATTAAATATTTGTATCAGGAATATACTGAAATCATGTCTTTAACTTGCTGAAAATCTTCTCCTCCTCTACATCTTTTAGATTTCATTTGTGTATGTTCAAATATGGTGTCAAGCTTGGCGTCAATGACTTTCAATGACTTTCCTCGTAATCTTTAATCAAAATAACTTCCCAAAGTCCAACCAACAGTTTTGCTTGTTCGAGAATCTGTTTAACTCGGATATACGTCAGACTAGGGAAGAAAAGACCATCGCAGCTTCCGTTTCATGCCGACGTTAAGTGAATGTACACAGGCAGAATATATATTAAAAAAAATTATATGGTCAAAAGATTGGAGTGTAAACGCAGCCAAATAAGCCAAGCCAAATGTTGATATGGGGTTGAAATAGCATGTGTAAAGTTTGACATAATTTTCATTTATGGGTGAACTTTCTTTTTATAAAGCAATGACACATTATGGCATGACTCTTCTAGCCTCTCCCTGTCTGACCTCCTCAGTCACTACACACCCCCCTTAGGACAATCTCCCATAAGTAACCTGGAGATAAGTGCCCTGCCCAAAAGTACATTGGCAGCACCTTACTGGGCTCAAAGCAGCAACCTTCTGGTTACCAGGTCTGGGCTGTAAAAACAACGGCTGTGTTCGAAATCACCCCCTATATCCTTATATAGTGCACTATTTGACAGCACTTTGTAGTGGTGTCCGTAACCAGTGTATTTTATCGAATGCACTCATTCAATCCCATAATGCATCTCAATAAGGAGTGCACAATCAATGTACATGTTGTACACAAGATGCACTTCTGGCGCAGTGTCCGAATTAGCTCAATGGACTATTGGTGAAGTAATGTAGGGAATAGAGAATGAGAGTATTGGAGTCGATTTCAGATACAGCCTACACCATACCAACTTACCCTTTCAAAGACTGATTAAACAGTATTAATGTGTCTATAGCGTCTAGTAATGGCGTTCAGTAATGACTACCTGCTACTTCTACAAACTGCAAATCTCTTTATGTCTAACCCTCCCACTTTCCCTCTCTCCTATTGGTTTCATTCGTAATTCTTTCAATCGGCTTTCTGCATGAAAACATGATAATCTTCAGACAGACCACCAAAGCCTCACAGAGTGTGTCTAACAATTTGCCAGCAAGTCACCAACTCAATCATTACCTCATGATGCAATTTCTGTTTAAGACTACAGTGAGACTAGACTGTAGAGGATTTCAGTACTTTGGTGGAGCTAGCAATGAGAAACTGTTCTTTGCTTTGGAGTTTTTCCTGGAGGTCTTCATACATACAGTATATTTACAATAATTATATTACTCTTAATAGTGTATTTCAGTGAGGAAAGAAATATATGGGTCAATGACGTGATGGTCTTTTTTTGGTCTGAATTAAAATGCAAATCATACTTAAATTGATAAAAAAAATAAAAAAACTCTTCTGTGTTGTTTTTAATTTCTAAATTAAAATTCAGTTTGCCATTTTTGGGGGGATAAAACCATTTACAAATCATTTTTATTATTATTATTTATTATTTTAAACAAGGGAAATCAAAAGTCATGTGGTACAACCAACAAGTAGAAAGAAAACATGAAACAGCAAATGATGTAATTGAGAGACACTGCAGACATTAACTGTGTATCAAGGTCAAGTTTATTAAAATATATGATAATTTTTATCTTTTTTTTATGACAGAGCAAGATTAGTTCAGGTTCTAAGATGTCATGTGGTATAACCTCCCCAAAAAAATAGTGTACGTTTTTTTAAGGCCATATGATACCAAAGATTATATTTAGAAGAACCTGACATTTTCAACTACTTTTATTTTATTTTTTTCCCTTTCCATTATTTTGCACACTTGTACTTGTCATTGACCCCTGTACTTTTTCTCTTCTTCAAAGCTGAAGAAATTGTGCTCTAACTTAATCTTTATATACATAGCTAAAGTTATCAGACCCCAAATACAGTCCCTAGAGTACATTAGCATTTTTAACAAGAAAGGAAGGAAAGCCCGGTTTTGCTTTAACCTGAGGTGCAACATCTCATAAAACCTTTACCAAAAGATTCCATATACATGGCTAAGCACTATATCAAGAGCCTGAAATCAGTGTGTGTGTTATAAGTGTGGCTGGACTAAAGATCTTCTAAATCTCTAAGCTTCCTCTGGCTCTGAATGGGAACCACATGCTGCTGCACAGTACGGTTGTTACCTACTCACTCAATGGACTGCACTGGGGCATAAGTTAGCCTTCCCTCCCTCGGTCCAGCATTATGGATTCATAATCCAAACCAATGTGGTTAACAAGTTACCAATTAGCCCAGCATTAACAGAGCTCCAGTTTGCTCTTTCTGTCACCCACAATGACAGCCATGCCAGAACAGTGTGCACGGAGGTAAAATACGATAGGAGGGAATCCTTTCACCCTTAAAAACAGATTGGGTTGGGGGGGTTACAAAGGGAACTGCCAGCTAAAATTGCAGCCTCCTCACCACATGGCAAACTCACTTTCCCCATAATGTGGAGAGAGCTCTAGGGAAATATTACTGCCTGCATGAAGACGTTAGGAGAAGTTTACAGGCAGACCATACACATTCCTGCAGACTTAGGCAACACCGCTTTAAAAGTAATACTAAGGGGTTGAGAATGTGTGTGTGAAGGAATTATATTTTCACCCTTTTAAGAGATCTAGCATTAAAAGTCATAAAAACATGGCAGGTGGGTCAACACATCCCTGGCAAGTGAGAGTGAGCTCCACCATTAAATAATCACTTTCACTCTAAATTAGATTCCCTATAGCTTCATATAGACCCCATTGACTCCATTGATTCAAGGACAAGTCTGATACTTGCACAACGGTCCACATCTGCACATTTCATATGGTTTGATTTGTTTTGTACACTGATATTACTAATAATAATAATAAAAAACTCCTTGATCTGCTATTTCTTTCATCTTACATTTTTTATTTTATTATTTAATGAAATATCTCATTAGTTTGCATTTTTGCCTTGCCAAAACCTACAACTGAGTGTAAGCAACAATGTCAGACAATCTGGATGTCATTGTTTGAGCACAGACTCTCCATCAGAATGGAATCAGTGTGGACATCTGGATACGATCTGAAGTTATGAGGGGGGGACTCCCATAACCTGATAGCATCTAATCCACAGGAAAGGTAAGGTGGTAAGGCAGATAATTACATTTCACTACTTTCATTTCCACTATTGGGCTTTTCACACTATTGTTAACCAAGAGCCTTTCTAACGCCGAGCAAAGGTCACATTTCACACTGTTTATACCTTTACTAAGGAGTAAGGTGCATTTGGCGGCCAAAAAAGGACCATTGTCTAATGTAAATAGTGTAACGATATATGAAACAAAGCACTGAACAGCTTTCTGTTGATCAGCACGGGGAATTTAGATGAGCAACTTGAACCTGTTGCGAAATTTGTGAAGGGAAATATTCCACCCTCACACGAAATTTCAGATTGCGTGAATTCCTATTGAAATGACTGGATTTCACCTGAGAAAGAGCAACAGTAAATGTGACCGAACTTTTTAAGATTTCACACTGGACATCTGTAAAGTTCTTATTTGCATATTTAAGAGGTAAACAACTTTGACTGGACAAATACTTGTTTCAATAACAGCTTTTCCATCTGTGAAAATGTCGGCATGCAAGCAAAAAACAAATAATGCCGTCTCTTCTTTACTCAAGTCTGTGCTTGCCATCACTGTTTGACATTTTTGCACAGATGTTAAAACTAAACATTGCATGTGAAAATGTCTGTTATTGTACAAAGAACATGAATATTTAATGAGGTATGAACTGTTTATTTTATGATTGGTTGTCAGTTGCTAAACAATTTGCTGTAACATTCTCATAGCACTGAACTTCAGCGTTAGGACTGTTATCAGGTTCATAACCATGGGTTAAAAGTGATGCTAACCCTGTTACAAATGGTAATTTTTTTTGCTTAATGCAGAGCTAAATATGGGTGTAAAAGACGATTACCCATGGTTAAGGAGTATCATGTGAGTATCTGCAGTCAACAAACATGTCCCATTCAAACAAAAAACTCAAGTCATGTTTCACTGTGCCTATTATCAGTGTATTTCAGTTCACAGTCACGAAACCAAGCAATCTGACCCTGTATCTGCATAGGTTGTGGTATTAATCAAATGTATACAGAAAAATCAGTATACAGCGGCTGAAATTAAACAAAGAAAAGAGCACAAGAAGGGGGACAAAATTGTTCCAAGTATAAAGTTACCAAGTTTTACCCTAAAACTCTTCACAAAACAACTAAATTACAGCGTCACTTGTAGGATGACTACGTTCTCTTCTAGCTAATGAGACCTTACTGATAGATAATGTGTTTTTTGAACGCTCTGGACTACCATTAAAGTTTCATTACATTACATCTCATTTTTAATACGCTAAATTCCTCCGTGTTGTGAAAACACCATGTGCTCAATCTGTCGTCTCCTTCGATGCTCTGTAGAAAATTATCGAGTTCTACATCTCGCCATCATTCATAACACATGAGTGCACTGACATCAATTCGCGTCTGTAAATGCAACTTCCTTCCTTTTCAAAACAAAGACATTTGTTCAGACCCAAAGCATATTTTTCTCAAAACAAATCTGTCTTGTGTCTTGACATGCGAAAAAGTATCTAGAATGCAACGAGAGGTGTAAAGCGTTCACCGCTCATCTTGGTCACACAGTTTGCAGGGCTCTAGATCACTTTTTCCTGTCGTCTGGGAATTCCTGCCACCGATGTTTAATGTGGGGCCATGCAGCAAACGACTGTCACAAGCACACATTCATTCCAGATGTATCACACAATATCAAAGCCAAGATCCACTAAGCAGCACTGCGGCCTGGGCGGCGGGAATACCGATTAGATGCTTTATGGCGTCTATAAAAAAACAAAAGAAAGAAATCTGAAATCTGAAAACAGCACTCTCAGCTTCTTAAAAAGCTCTTTCAGCTTCCACTGCGATCTTGTGGCTTCGTTTTCGAAGGTAACTGTGAGGGTTCCTCTGCTCAAAGAAAATATTTGCTATGCTTGGTCCATGAAAGTGAGATCAGCTCTCGGCATGCTGTCCAAGATGGAGGTTTTATGGTGGGGGAACACAAGCATAATGTGTTGAGTGATAAAGAACTAAGAATTTGTGAAGTTGTGGAGCGGTAAGATTCACTTCGCTGACTGACCTGAGCTCCCAGTTTCTCTTCCGCCCCACCAGCATCCTACCTGAAATGGAATCTCACAAGTCAGGTTTTTTTTTTTTTTTTAGCTTTTTGATGTCAAAGACCCACAAATATTTTATGATCCCCTTGCAAGGGACCCTCTTTAGAAAATATAAAGGCAGCCATACTGTATATTTCCAAGTAGAAATACACATTTTATACTGTGTGTGAAAAAATACGCAATTATAAAAACTTGTTTTTACAAATGACCTGATTTTATAAATGACTTTATATCAGGTGTGTCTTTTTTCTAGCCACCATTTGAATACTTTAGATGTACAAGCCTGATGTACAAATTTTCTGCAGATCCCCTGGATCCCAACTGTGGATCTTAGGACCCAAGTTTGAAAACCCCTTTCATTTGGAACGTCACTTAGTAAATCAGTGTGCCATACAAATGCAAAGTGCACAGAAGACTTCACTCACAATACAAGTGATGTGACAAGAAGAATGGCTCAACTTAATACTACGTATTTTAAACTATATTTTATCAATACTTTCCAGTATTGAATGAATTATATGTATTATAGTCGCCATCTTGGATTAACTTTTAAATAATGTTGCCCTCACTGTGAAGAATAAATGCAATGCTAGCTTAGAATTTGGCCAAAAGAAGGAATTGTATGAGGCAGAACAATAAAGTTGCATATCTTTTGGAACAGCAATACCTTAAAATGCTGCCTAATGAGGCAACTTACTAGGTTTTGTTTTTCTGCCAAATGGCAAAAAAATTTACATAAGTCAAATGGCCAAAATCAAGTTCATCCACATAAGGAAACCTTTAACAAGTCATTTTGGTATTCAGCTTCACCGTATAACCACAACTGGCAGCATCCACGAGTCCTGACCCTCAGTATCTCATGAAATGACATGTCTTGTGGTTAGAAAGACATAACCATGACAAACATTTCCAGATCCACGAGTCTAATAAAAACGACACTGCGTAATCAGCACTGACGATCATAATACATCCATTTCATGTGAATTCAGGTTGCGGCCAGTTCGTGCTTCCAGGATGGCTGAGTCATCATTATCTTATTCTGTTTTCCTCATATCTCTGTCAGGATGACAAAATGACAAACCACAACTCATGTTCATCTTAACTACATGCGATTAAACTTGTAGGTCGTTTCCTCGACAAAAACGTCGTTGCTGCATTGTTTCACGTGGGATAGCTGTGGAAAAAAAGATCTTGATGAATGAATCAAACTATGGAGAATAAAAAGAGCTGTGATTGATGATGCTAACTTTAAAAAAAGTTGTCAAAGGTCCCAAACATGCTCTATTCATGGGTCTCTGCTGGGAGGCCTAATCTTATTGTAAGCCACTCTGTACAGGCCAACACTGAGGCCAAGCAGAGGAGTGAGAAAGGCAGAATGAAGAGAGAATGAGATGAGACATGATGGATAGAGGCTTGCCCCAGAGATGCAGATGGAGAAACCTTCCCACTGTCTTGTCTCGGTTTCTTTATCACTCCATCAAGTCAGAATGGTAACAGAAGCCAGCAAAGGACAACGTCTTTTAACTTTTTACAGTTCCTCGGCTCTGAAACTAACAGTCTGATACGCTGCCCTTTGTGCAGATGTTAAATATGTCAGAGCTGGAAAAAGTGATATGTCTTTAATAGGCATAGGGAAAAATAGGGTGGGGGTAGTAAAACAGAACATGGAGATGATTTGAAGCTTTTAAACATTTAAATATAAAAATCAAGAATTCAAAAGCCTGAAATGAATAAGATACAGCTGCAAAATCATGCAGTTCCTGTCTGTTTTACTGTTACCAAGTTATAAAGCACAAGTTATTGCATCCTGCCTTTATATAAACTTTACAGTCTTTCAAAAACCGGAGACCGTATCTGTGAAGTGTTAAGGATATCAAACTACTAAAGGTCTCCTGATGCCAGGAATGTGGCTGAGGCCATTTCCCATGTGCACAAGCATCACAGCTGTGTGAGATGTTGCATCCATTCAAATGAAACACCCATAGATATATGGATAAATTCCAATTTTGATACATATTTGTCTTGTCTTGCTTGTATTTGTTTGGCTTTAAAGTCTCAAAGTCAAGAGAAGAGCAAGAGTATACTGTAATTATACTGTAGCTGGTTTCCAAGTATAAAACAAATTATTTACTTTTACGCAACCAAATGATTTTGTTTATTATTTTGTTATTATTATAAAAAAAGTTACTTAAAAAAATAAAATAATCTGGATGAGAATTAGTACTGGTCAAATTATAATTGTGACTATTTTAACATTTAAAATCATTGACAAAAAAAAGAAGAGACTACATGTAGTGCAAAACATAAGAAGAAGAAGTATTCTTCGGAAATTCCTTTTTTGTGTTCCATGGGAGGAAAAACCCTCATATGCGTTTACGACATAATGAGTAAACGATGACAGGATTTTCCTTTTTGGGTGAACTACTTTAAAATCAACAGCAAGTGCACTTGAGCAAAGCAGTAATTTTCATTGCTTCCCAAATGCTGAAACAATGATAATCATTTCATATTTATATACAACAACGACATATTAAACAAACCAATGGGAGGTTTAAGACTCACTCTGCTCTTGGACCTCCAGCTCAGTTTTTATCTATATGACTGTTTTATGACTTTTGGCATCCTCTCTATCCGCAATAGATCTGCCATGTACAGATCCTGTCTGCTTCTCACCACAGAGAGAGTCTATTCGCTCAAGGGAATGTGACATATCTATCAGCACAAAGACACATACACATACTGTATAATACCCTTCATAACCTCAGCCTGTATATAACGTAGCATTCAGTTTCTTAACACAAAGAATGTTTATGATGGTTCCATCCTGAAGGACTCATCGTAGTCTTTAGAGTGGATCACCGCAACATATCGGTTTTGGAGAATTTCCAAACTTGCCTCAAAAGAAGTGTTGTTTCTTTCCTAGTCACCTTAGTAAGAATAATGGCAAAATGGCAAAAGAGGCAAAGAGTGTGAGGACTTTTTGAGAAATATTCTGCAGATGACTACCCTGGTAATCCAGAGTTCTCGCAAGAGCACAAGTTGAATTTGCTCAGCGAGTTACTCTGGTGTCGAGTAATGATGCTCATTAAATATGCCCCTCTATCTGAGCTGCACCAATCACATCGGGTTATCTGATATAGGCGGGCCAGAGGCGAGATGACGACAGCGCTGCAACGTCGAAGTCATTAGTAAATATTGCAAGATGGCTATGGATGAACACCATTAGTTTGAAACGGCTTTGGCCGCTACAATGAAAGATTTAGACTTTTTCTCTAAAAGAGGAACAGAAGACGGTGCTCGAATCGTTCCTTTGCAAGAAGGGCGTTTTTGCTGTTTTGCCGACCGGATACGGTAAGAGTCTAATCTACCAGTTAGCTCCGCTGGTAGCTAAGCGATAACTTGTTGTGATTGGTCATAGTGTTATCCAATTGCGTGCAGTGAGATTTTCAAATGCATGCTTGGTGCCGCCCCTCGAGCTGGCTGATTTTCATTAGTCGACGCCAGACCATTAATCTTTTGGATTTAGGTCTGGATTTCCAGGCTAGCAGATGACTGCATTTTCTTCAGACTGGTTTCATTTATAAAATGTTAGGAGAGTAACAAACCAAACAGAGTGACTAATTCTTTATAGAAGGACATGCTACAAAGACCCCTGTAAGAAAGGAATCTACATATAGAGATAGTGTTGATTAAACAACACTAAAAGGAGTGTAGAATATAAATTAACTTAGCTGTTTCACTGTCCAGGTTAAAAACCACCATCCCAGGCAAAAATGTAGAACAAACTCATCTCCCAAAGGCCAATGAATGTTTAAATAGCAAATAACAGAAACGTTTGGCGTGCCACCATGACCCTTGTATTGCCAGTAACATGAGGCACCTTGTTCTGATCCAGCTAACTTCAACTTCATTTGCCCTCTAAGAAAAGTTATTTTGCAGTGCACAGTCATCACAAATAACCACACTAATTCACCCGCCAACGACACACGCTGATGTCATAGTTCCAGGCCAAATATCTGAGAAACATCCACACCAATAAACTCAAATGATGTTGACTTTCAACACAAAAAAGTAACACTCTGTTGATGTAGAACTTTTTTTGTAATACACAGAGGAATAATTGCTGCCATGTTATATTTGGAAGTCAAATTAAATCTGTTTTCTGGGTTTGTTGCAGACTAGCGTAGTAGTGTAGCACACATATAAGGTTCATTGCATAAAGCATTTTTGGTGATTTCTTGTGAACTGAAGTGCTGACTGGCCCATCCGCAACTAAGCAGACTGGGTCCAAAAGTCTGAGACTACTAAATGCTTATATTAATATTTTTTCTCAAATTATACCAAAAATAATCAGAAAACATCAGATTTTTTATTTATTTTTTTGTATTTGATATTGTATGACCATCCTTTGCTTTACTAAGCAGCATGAACTCATGAGCATGAAGGTAAAAGACCGTAAAAGTTTCCTTACTGTAAATGGTGAATAAATATAATAGATTTAACATTTAATTACAGTTTTAGAGTAAAATACACAGTTTTTTGTGTAAAGAACAAGTCATTGTATACTTTACAGTGAAAAACTTGAGTGACACTTAACATTAGATGTATTTTCTTGAAATAACTGTTTCTTCTTAGATTTTTTCCCCTAATCAGTTATATACATTAGGGTTGTTAAATGTCTAATGTTGTTAAATACATTGCAATTTTTAATGTTGTGTATTACCATGATGGTGTTTAGTATTTGTGGGAATGACACTGTGCACCTTCTATTTACTAGTATACCTTCTCAACTTCTGGAAAAATAATCGATGATCTTTGATTCATCGTGATTTTCTCATCACCACCTGTTTTTGGTGGTTGTCGGTGTATTACAGATTATATTAACATTATATCAGAAAATAAGTTTTTTACTGTAAATTTTATTTAAATCTGTAAAATCTATACTGTTGCTACAGTTTTTTTACCGTACAATTCACAGATAAAAAAAATAAATAATAATTTGTGTACAACACAGGAGGAAGCAAGGCAAGGCAAGTTTATTTATATAGCACATTTCATACACAACGGCAATTCAAAGTGCTTTACATAGAGGGATGCTGCACACAAACAGCAACATTTAATAATCTCACGTAAACAGGCATGCTTCTCTCCTGAAAGCACACCAGAGGGCTATGCAGAACTGAAAATATTTATACCACTGGAGTCTTATGCTGTATTAAGCTTTGGAGCTTTGATATACTTTCAATAGACAGACAGACCTTTCTTAGATTGTATTTATTCAAAAAAATATCTTTGTTTGTGCTCTGAAGATGAATAAAAAAAAGTTGTATGGGCTTGGAACTACATGAGGGTGAGTAAATAATGACAGAATTGTTATTGTTGTGTGAGCTAAAACTTTTAAGCAGAGAAATAATCATTTAAATGAACAGGGCATGCAAACTCCCTTTTTACTTTCCGGCTCTGGTTAAATGGTCAGCACGAGGATATCAGGATGTCTTAGCAGGCCAGTTTTGCCAGTATGTTGACAGTACTCAAGAGTCAGCAGGAAGCTTCAGAGTCATGTTAACTACTGACCACTCTTCATAGCCATGGCCTTAAAAGGAGATCAGTGGTGCCTCTCACTTCCTACATTAAATGTTTAATCTATTTACAGTAAAACACTATTACAGAACTGGAGTGTCATTCAGAGAAAAAAAACATGCGAGAGGACAAAAAGGTCATACGGCAACAGGAAGAAGGTTTTTTTTTCCTTGTCCTTTTTTGTAAAAGCGATCCATTTTCTGCTGTCTCTTTTAGGGCATTAAACTATCTTATTACTTTTTAAATTGTCGATTATGTCATATAATACAAGAGTGTAATGGAGCGGCTAAAACACTGTCGGAACAGTGATGCTTTGTTCTGGACGTTTAGTAATGATCAGATGATCTCTCTCAAATAATGCACACCAAAAAAAACATATCATCTTTCTATAGAAAACATTATTTATATGTTATGTTGGATGTGTTGATTTTATATAGGTGCTAACTCACATAGGTAAAATACTGCAGTGAATAAGCTTCATAATTCGTTATCTGAGGAAACTGGAGAAATAAGCACAAGAAAACCAATCCAATTCAATTCTCTGATGAAGACTTTGGGTTGTTCCTCTACTGCTAGACAGCACCATCGGTGATCAGCTGAGCTTTTCAACTAATCTGGAGCTTTCAAGTGGCAGACACTGACCTCTTCACTGCCATCACCTGACTTGTCACTGTGGTATCTGAGGTCTTGACTGCAATTCACATGCAGACAGCATGTTTAAGCGTGTGTGAAATTAAGAGCCAAAATACATTAGTAGTGTGTATTTAAAGCAACAATATGTACGATTTTTGTAATAAAATATCCAAAAATCACTTGCACAGTGTGATATATTTCCTGCAGTTGTGTACTTACAATATCCCAAAAGTTCCCAAAGATTTTTAATTTCAGAGAAATTCAAATTTTAAATAATGGCTCGTCCCTGTCGCCCTGTCCCACTTGTCGCCTATCAATAAAGTAATATCCGCATTATGCCTGGTTTCCGCTCGTACTGCCATAGTAACCATGGCGACAGATGTGGACAACTGCGTTACGTCTAGCTCAAGCTGTTGTTGTTTCGTTCAAACATTATGGACCATGGCAAGTAGACTTTGGGACAAAAGGAGAACTAAAACGAGCTGTATGTGACAAACTTCGACTTGACAGAGACACGCAAATGTAGAGGTGAGCAAATGTACATAAAACTAATCAATGTTATATAGCTCAACATGATGAAATGTTAGAATATGATCAGTATGTTATTCTAATGTTGATCTAGCTTACTG
Source organism: Rutilus rutilus (assembly GCF_951802725.1). NCBI lineage: Eukaryota > Metazoa > Chordata > Actinopteri > Cypriniformes > Leuciscidae > Rutilus > Rutilus rutilus. Next base: position 21,372,285 of record NC_140217.1, on the reverse strand, counting down.
CTAGTCTCATACAGATAAACTAACACATAGAATAACATTATAACTTTCAACACACTCAAATGCTGTTTAGTGTGATAGTGTAGACCAAGTGAAACAGCGCTGCGTTACCTCACAAGTTTTATTCGTCTAATAAACTGACCTGTGTGAGTATTATTCAGCACTTAAGTTAGTTCGGTAGAATGAAATGTCCTTATTCCTTTACATCCGCGGGACTCGCGTGTGGCGCTGATATCTGTCTGTCATTAGCAATCGCGACCTGCTTCATACCACAGGCATGTTAAAAATATCAATGTATTCACTCATCCATAAACATTATTAGATCCTTTGGCATGATGGCAAGTTCCATAATTCCGCTTATGCATCATCAACATACGCCTTTGTTATTGTAAGAGGTAAGCGAGCCCTAGTGGCGAAAAAAATTACATATTGTAGCTTTAAAGAGGAAGACAAAAAGAAGATGCGTAAAGCCACACATGCAGTGGCTGCAGGTTTGTTTTCGTCGCTAGAGGGCATTTGTACATGTACATTTCTTTACAATAAATATCTTTATAAAACATTTATTCACTACATCTGATGATTTATATGTCTTTCTTTGCTTTCATTCAAGTAACATGTTTTAAAAATGTTTAATAGTTCATTTTACAGACTGTTCAATTATTTAAACACCAAGATCCCAACAACTGCAGATGTTATTTTACCACACATGATTTTTCTTAAAATATGAGTCATGTCAATACAATACAATGTCTAACAGCGAGGACAAATTTTGTCCACTCAATAGTAGCTGCTCATGTCTTCTACAGTCTTCTATCGTATTGTTTGTTGCACCCAAAAAATAAACTTTTCTGAACTCTATTAAATCGTTTGGCATGCCCACATTTGGTATTTTCAGCATTTTCAAACTATTTTTAATATTCCACCAACCGCAGCGAGGATTTCAGATGATGCCAACTCTGAATCAACATGCACCAGCACCACTGCCAAATTTTCTATATAATTATTGTAATCATTATGGTCACAACAATAACTGCTTTAATGAGCTCATTGTTTCTGCCTAAAATGAATACATGATGATAGCTAACTGCATTATCTTAGAACTGTACATTTCTGACATATGGACATTTTTGACAGTCTTCTTTGATAACAGATTAAAAACAATATGTATGTGAAAAGCGCTATACAAAAAAATGTGAATTGAATTGAATATACAAATATTATGATCCCCTTGCAAGGGCCCCCCATCCTGAACTACAAAACCATCTATACATTTTCATCTATAAATTCCCATTTATACTGTGAAAACAACATGTGGTTTTCCGCTTTACAGTTTCACAATAATTAGTTCTAGTGTTGAGAAGAATATTCCCTTGAAGGGATAGTTCACCCAAAAATTTGTATTTTGTCATCATTTACTCACCCTCGAGTTGTTTCAAACCTGTATGAATTTCTTTCTTCTGCTGAACACAAAAGAAGATTTTTTGAAGAATGTCAGTAACTGAACAGTTGATGGACCCCATTAACTTCCATAGTATTTTTTCCCCTCATACTATAGAAGTCAATGGAGCCCATCAACTGTTTGGTTACCCATATTCTTCAAAATGTCGTCTTTTGGGTTCAGTAAAAGAAAGAAACTCATACAGGTTTGGAACAACGTGTGGGTGAGTAAATGATGGCAGAATTTTCATTTTTGGGTGAACTATCCCTTTAAGATCAAGGCAACAATGGCAAATGCAAACTATTCTTGAAAGTATGTAATGTCACAAGAAGGGAAAGAAATATTAGTTAATATATTTTAATATATATAATACAACGCTAAATTTTAATTGTTGGTCTACACACACATGCGTCTGACAGGTATTTTTGTTTGTTGCGTCTCACACCATGAGCACTGTGGTTTTAAGGCGCTGTATCAAGTTTAAAAGTATAATTGGAACACCAACTCTGAATAACCCCAGAGTTAGTTTTCTGGCATTTCAAAACTGAAACAGATCAGATCAGTCCTGCGGTCTGATGTAGACTATGAAACCACCTGTAGAACCTTGGAATGAAATTGTCTGGAGGAATAAATGTCCTCACAAGGTTATACAAATACTAGAAGGGTCATTTGTTTGCCAAGGAATACTGGGATATTTGCTGTAACCAAATGGAAAAACCATGGCAGAATCCAAACATTACTAAGTTTAGGCCATCAACCAGATCGAATAATCAAGGCCAAAAGGTCAATTGCCAGAGAAATGATCAGAGGCCAGCTACAACGTGTAGTTCCTTGGATGAAATTGGGGAAACTACGTAGACGTCAACAATTCCTTCAACACTTCAATGATTCGGCCTCTCTTCATGAGAATGGCTATAAGAACGCCAATTTCGAAAAAGACCGACATTACATCACGGCTAAAGTTTGCTAGAAGCCATGTGACAAAACTTTTAAGCCACTCCAAACCTTCTGGAAGAATTTTGTGGTCTGATTAGTCCAAGGTCGATTCACCTAAAGCAAAAAGGAATGTTTGGCGCAAACCAACCCAACATCAAAAATGGTAGTGGCAGCATCATGCTCTGGGGTGGCTTTTCAGCAGGACAAACTGGAAACCTTGTTGGTATCAAGACCACTTGGAGAGAAGCTGTTTGAGTCAGTCATAGATCTGCATTTAGGTTGAAGATACATTTTCCAGAGCAGCAATAATCAACAGCACACAGCTAAACTATAAAGGGATGGCTTGGAAAAAAGAAGTTAGTAGTTCTGGAATGACCCAGTCAGAGCCCAGACTTCAATCCAAACTATGGCATAACCTGGAAAGTGCATTGTGCAAATGCTAATTTGGTATAGTTTAAAATTCCAATACACAAAGCTCATAGAAATACTGAAAACTGACAGTGTTCTTGAACACAGTACAACCATGAAGTCTTGACTTTAATCATTGCCGAGACTTTATTCATTTTTACTATTTTTAATTAGAATTGTTTTAAAACTGAACTACTTATAATGCAAAGTTTTCTGTGATTAATCATCACCGAATGAAGATTCATTAACCCCTTCCTCATCACCCCCAATTTTGGAAAGTGCTGCATACATGACATACCCAAATTAAAAAGGTTGCTGCTCATAAGTCATTCTGAATAGACACATAACCAACATATATTTAGAAAGCCAACCCTTGAGAGTTTACAGTTCAAGACTCAAAATTAACCAGACTGTTATTAACATTGAGATATACAAGCTCAAACATAAAAACAAAAACAAAAAATATTAAGAATCCGGGATCACCAGTGATCCCTGACGGGTGTGTGTAATCCCCCAAAGTTTTTTTTTTTTTTTTTAAATACACAAATATTTAAATATTTACTTTTAAGTGTAAGACTGGAGAGACTGGAAGAACTGGAAGAGAGGGCTACTCACTGAGAAAACAAAGGAAATTAACATTTGACCTCTCTTTTGAGAAACTAGCATCCCTGTGCAAGACGAAATCACACTAAGGGCAATCAACTCAGTATTGTATTAATTTACATTTCTTTCCTTTCCCCATTTTGTCTCTCTCTCATGCCAAAAATCTATATGGTTTAATGTGAACAATTATCATACAACACTATACATGTTTGGTATCATTTGAAATGTCTCAGTGTGACTGGTACAAAGGTCTCATTCCAAAGAAGTAAATCAAAAGGTAATCAAGGTTTTAAGAGTTTAAGAGATATCTTGCTTACAGAGGAGGGTGGGTCTTCCAGGCAAACTGGCATCCGCCCTCAAAAGGTGTAAACTCCGAATCCAAATTCCCATTGTTGTTTCCATGTGAAAGAAGTTTCTGCCTTGGTCTGAGTACTTAAAGAAATGCCACAAGAGGCTCGGGGCGATTTGTAGTCAGCCCGTAATGCTGGATGTCTTTAGACATTCAGCATTATGTATTTTTCTAATATCAGGTTTGCATCTTTTCACTTTATTCCAGAGCATTTGATGTTTTGTATTTATTATATGTGACCCTGGACCACAAAACCAGTCTTATGTGTAATTTTTCTGAAATTGAGATTTATACATCATATGAAAGCTGAATAAATAAGCTTTCCATTGATGTATGGTTTGTTAGGATAGGACAATATTTGGCCGAGATACAACTATTTTAAAATCTGGATTCTGAGGGTGCAGAAAAATCGAAATATTGAGAAAATCGCCTTTAAAGTTGTCCATTTCTATTGGCGATAGTGCTGCATCCATTCACAAAAATAAATGTTTTATATATTTAAGGTGGGAAATTTACAAAATATCTTCATGGAACATGATCTTTAGTTAATATCCTAATGATTTTTGGCATAAAAGAAAAATCTATAATTTTGACCCATACAATGTTTTGTTGGCTATTGCCACAAATATACCCGTGCAACATAAGACTGGTTTTGTGATCCAGGGTCACATATGTGATCTGATTATGTAATTGGCATGATACATTTACCTGACATAATACATTGTTACATTTGAATTTATTCTGAAATTATTTATTTTAGTAGATTACACTGTATCCATTGTTTCCGCAAAACTGCGTCAGATTAGTGATGGACTAGAGTCCAGTTTAGAGTGGAGCATAAGGCACACCAACTGCAATTTTAGAGTTCCGGCTAATATTTGGCACTAATTCAAGTGTACCTGGTTTTGTAAAGACAAAAAAAGGGAATTTCCATTTAGGACAGCAAAATGTTGCTCGACCAACCTAAATAGGGTGAGTCTTACCTCTGTTTAGTGTAATGTTACTCTAGTTAAGTGTACGTGGGAAACCATGACATGACCAAACCAAAGCTACTATCAGAGAAGTAATATTGGTCGGCTTATATCTGTAGTAGTGGCCATGACCTCTGACTGAAGTAAACGTTACGTTGGCACCCGAATGAACGAGGATAATAAGAGTAAAGAGTTAAATAGAATAATCAAATGTGTTGCTAAACTATTATATAAATGACCAATAACCAATTGGCATTCTAACCTAAATTGAAGGTTGTGATAAAAATGGGGTCAGATAAAAGTTTAATTAATAGCCACAATGAAAAGATAGTAACACGCAGTGAACCTTCACCCGCTTATCGGAAACTGTCGCTGGACCGATTGGGCAGGCCTTACATAAGGAAGTACAATATCACCAAAAAAAACAATACTAATTTATATGGAAAAACTCCATATAAAAGTTTCGGTACCTATTGACTTGTATAGTATTGATTGTGTGGTCAAAAAACATAAAAGTCAATGGGAACCTAAACTGTTTGGTTACCAACATTCTTCAAAATATATTTTTGTGTTCCACAGAGAAGAAAAAAAATTGTATTACAGACATGAAGTATTACATACTTATGAATTTTAGACTATCCCTTTAAATGTGTTAATCAAATGAATTAATCAGAAAATCAATCATGAATGTGTTGCATTTAGTGTTACTGAAGGGCAAAAACTATGTTTGAAAAAAAGTATCAGCATGAATGCTTTCTGAAGACACTGTACATGTGCTGTATAAACTCTTTTTATATAAAGTGCATCAGGAGCACAAAGTTACAGCATTTTGGAAGGAACCCACTCTGCAGTCTCTTTCTAGAGGACTCCGCTCAAGACCTTCTGTGACAGCTCTTCACGGCTGGTTTCCAGAGGAAAGCAGGACTTTAATACGCACATGGGAGAGGTGCTATACTGCTTGAAAAAGACTCTTGCAGATGAAATCTGCAGGAGAGGTTTGTTGGACTGTACATTAGAACAGCACCGTAACTCTATCAGCTCTCAAATCCGAGACCATGCTATCTCAGTCACTGCTCTTAAAACTCTTTTTCTATGAAACACTGATGCTGCACGCTTTAGCAAAAGAGGAGAGAAAATGGGAGTCCCGTTCAAATAATTCATTCTCACTCCTATGTTTAGTTGGGGAAAGCGAGAAGCAGACTAAATCAATCACACTGAGCCCCGAATAACAGTGAGAAGCAGCCAAGCGCCTCCAATTCCCAGCATTAGTCTCCATCAGAGACTAGGCTGTGTTTAGGCTATGTAAAATAACTAATCTCTGGATGGACTTATAAAAGTTTCATTATCTTTTTCAATCACTCTTTCAATTAATTCATGTGCTCATCTCTATTCAACAAAAATACCAATTGTGACCTTTAGACTCTTTGGACTCTGGCTTATGTTTCCAAGGAGCCAGTTGTTGAAGCAGACAGGAAAGACTAGAAACACTGGAAGTGGTCCATAGCAATTACGCTGCCCCCTGAAAAAGTACTGTGGGCAACCTTCACTGTGCCAACAAAAGCAATAGGGAGGAGGTGAACTTGCATCAGGATTTCTTTTTTTAGACACAAGATGCATGGTCACAGAATTGACTTCAACTGAGATGTTTATCCATTAGATTTTGCATGTAAGATTGTGTATCAGTTGGTTCACATACCTGCCACTCAAGTTTGTGATGGCTGCTCTTCGAAATTGTTACAATAATTGCTCAACTGTTGCAATAAGATAAGATAACATGAAATCTTATCTGATATCTGAGTAAGACCTAAAAAGGCATTCGCACATGATGCTTCATCTCTCGCTACAAAGCAGTTAAGACAGAATGCAACATTTAGGAATATTAAATCTCCAGTCCAAAATTTACAAAATGTAGATAAGCGATTACATAATGAATCCATTTTCAAACTGTGTTTTTGTCTTCTCCTGATTCACTATGGTACACCTATAATAAGTGTTTATATTATGACTATTTTAGACTGGCACGGGTCGTACCACTGCGGAGTAGTCCAGCGCCTGCGTAACTCATCATAGACATAAACAGAGAGAAGTAACTCCGGCAACAATGTTCTTCCACATAAAGTTATGTTTATTACGCTAGAGCACCAAGTAACATCACTAAGTGCTTTAAATGAACAACTGCAGCTTTGGTTTATCTGTTGTTGTTTTTTTTAATTGCTGTAACCCTGACAATTCATACTAAAGTAGCACTCTTTATTGAATGTCAGTGTGGCTGATCATTTTGAGAAAATATTGTATTTCAGCCAAATGATCCGAATGATGGTTTTCCCCACTCTAGCCTGTCTCACTTTACCAGCTAGGCCAGACAGATTGAAGAACAGTGTGGGAAAAGTTAAAAGCAGCTGCAACCTTCAGATGAGGTCACAGACTACTGATCTGAGCTCAGTCTCCTCCATGTGACTTCGACTACATCATGCACTGTGCAGTTTCTCCAAAGTGATGTCTCTGTGCAAAGGACACAGGTCTTATATTTAGTTGCCCAGCAAAAACGCGATAGACAGACCAGGTGAGAGTGGGTTTCCAAGTACCCTGTTCCACATTCTCCACTTTAACCCAGTCTCAAAAAATGGCTCATTTTAGAGCCAATGACTTTACATGTAGTGTAGCAAAAGAGCGGCTTGACAAAGTAAAACCAACCTGACCGCAAACATCTGAATGTTCAGCCAGAGCTGTGTTGTATTACAAATTTATTAAAATGTTTAATTTAGGTTTACATTGAATTTAGCATGTTAAGGTTAGGTATAAATGATTATTATCAGAGTTTTCTAGCAAAAGACTCCAGTCAGTCCTTTTTTACTGAAACTCTTAATGGCTCTTGGAGCTTGTGTTTTATCAAGAGAGTCCTGCCAGTCCTGTACTCGGGTCTCAGCATTTGAATAGATATGCTGAGTGGATTAGGATGGGCAGCACTCTCAGTCTAAAACAGGTTCCTAAACCTGTCTCATCACAAAGTTTTGGTATCTGCCCCTAAATGTATATAAACTGTATGAGAACATCCACTTAGTCAGACTTTGGAAGAACTGCAGCCACGTCAACGCGAAGTCCTCATTAAAGAATAACTTCTTCAACGTGATCCCAAAAGTCTCCTGGTCTTCGATTCTGAGTTTCCAACAGCTGTCACACATAGGCTACTGCGCTTTTCACTTACCGTTCTGTTCTTGTAGCTCATTGCCGATGTCCTGACCCATCTGTTTTTGCCTACTTATGACTGCAGCCAGAGCATCCAGGCCAGCATCCTGAGCTAAAGACACATGAGAGAATATGGACTTATTCAGACAGAACTGTACAAAAGAAAGACAAAAATACACATATTTATTAAAAAAAAAATGACGGTTTAACACTCTAATATTTTATGTCTCTGTGGTTTAATTTATCAAGTAACTTATACGTTGAAGGAAAAGAAAATTCTTATCTCATTTGGGTTGGAAAAACAATAGAAAGGTACATAAATTCCATAAGCAGCAGGGTGTTGGCATCTGTGGCATTTAAAGGATATATAGTGTGATCTGATGTCATTTTTGACAGAGGTCGCTGCCACAGTGAGCCACAAGGTACTTTAGCTGTAACCTTGAAGCTAAAAGTATAACTTGGGTAGACAAAACGGCTCCTGCTTTTTCTCAAAAGTCCTACCAGTTGCTATTCTCAAATGCGTAGCAGATCTCAAAATGGGGCATAAATTCAAAAAATGCTTCTCAAAATGTCTCATCTCATCAGAAGATAGATGATTATCTGGACAGCAGAGAGAGGTGGCCAGATAATTGTCAGCTAGAAGCAATGTCAAGCACCACATCAGTTGTAAGACTGAAAGACTTGAAAAGTGATCTCATATGCAACGTACCTTCGATAATCTGCTGTTGCTGGTGTTTGATTTCTCCAAAGCCGAGTCCTCTGGTCTCCTCAGGCTCATTAATCAGCCACGGGTTCACCGCCGGTCCCGACCCATTTCCTCCTGTCATCAGACTTGACCTGCAGAAGATGGCAAAAAAAAAAAAATTTGGTTGTCATAGTAACTGTTTTGATTTTCCTTGTTATTAAACCCCTTCACCTGTGTGCCATCTAGTTTCCTATGCTTGCTCTGTGTATTTAAGCCCTTAGTTTGAGTTAGATCCCCTTCTGCTATTGTTTGGTAAAAGTGGTTGGTTTTTGCTCCCTGTGACATTCTCCTGTGAATTACTGTGTTTGGATTTTTTTCATTAAAGACTATTCTTTGAGTTCTTCTTCTACTTGAGCTTTGTACATCCTAATGCAGCTTTGTGACAATAGCCACTGGTTGAAAGCATAAAAACTTCTAGCTCAATATACACTTCTATGAAAAAGTTTGGGGTCAGTGAGATTTCTTTTATTGTTTTTGAAACCAGTCTTCAGTCACCTTCAGAAATTATTTTATAAACATTTCTTATTAAGCAGCACAACTGTTTTCAACAATGATAATATATATTTTTTTTATTATCTATGGAGAAATGTATGGATTTTTTTCAGGAAACCAACAAACATAGTGCACTATATTACTTTGCATAGGAATAATATTGCCTAACAACAGCTCTTAGGGCCTGTTTACACTGGGTCACTTCATGCATTCTCTCTGATCAGATAGCTATTGGATTATGAAAAGACCAGGGGCCGTATGTATAAAGTAAAAAATATGTATAAAATTTATGTATAAAATAAAAAATTTAGTCTTAAGTGTGTCAAAATTCTAAGAATTAAGTCATTTTACTCTTATTCCTAGACTTAAGAATGAGTGTGATTCATAAATGTTCCTAAGTTTCAAGACTAGGTCTCAGCTCCTAAATTATTTAGGAGTGCTGGAGAGGTATCCTAACCTAGTTAGGAGTAACAAGATGGCAGCAGAGAGGAGGAGGCAGCGCACTTTCCAACGGAAATATAATGTATTGAGTTAAATGATGACAGGGAGTTGATAAAGGCTTGATTGTCAAGGTATTCTTTTTGTAACTGACCTAGTAAGACATTTTCTTGTCTTCTCCCACTCTACATATCAATGGTCTAACTGCAGAAAGTAAAGTAAAAATTACATTTTTGGCAAATGAAAAAATGCAGCAGTGCACTGGTGATGATTTGGGCTCATCAGTCCACAGTAAGCAGGGTCTTAAATAGCACTATTGTGGCACCAAACATAAAGTAGTGGGCAAAAGTGATTGGGCAAGGGAGTTTATTTTATTTTATTTTATTTTATTTTATACGACGGAAGAACAAAACACTAAACTTACTGAAGGTACTGAAGGTCTGACAAAATTATTTGGCAAAAAAGTAAAACTACAGCTATAGGTTTTAGAAAAAAAAAAAGCTCACGGGAAAAAAACATTGTAATCAGTTATTAATATTTCATTGGTCCTCTCTTGTTTTTGCTCGTGTTCATAATTTCTTTGTATGACAGCCTGGCCAAAAATTATGTTGCACAATTTGGCATGATTCATTGACATTTGACTCCAAGCACAACTACGCAATATGCTTACAACATCTTTAAGACACTTCATATTGGTTTTATTTTTATTTTTTATGTTAATTTTCCTATGCCGGACAATGTCGGGCTTCCCTGGAGTTGTTGGAGTTGTTGATGGAACAACGCTCAAACTGCCGCACGCAAATGAAACAAAGTAAGTCGCAGACGCTCAACATGCAATAATCTTCATTAAAAGCAGTGAGACTAAATGATCTTACCAGTGCTCATGCTGTTCTCTCTCCTATTGCGATCTTTGATCTTGAAATTAGCTGCTGATAAATAAAATGCAGCTCTGTTGCATCCGTTGATGTGAACCTCATTAAATTTGCATATATGTAGCGCAGGGAATTGAGGATCGGATTTTATATTCGTTTTGCGGAGACACATTTATGTGTCCAAGTGTAAATGGAACTGTTTTAACAAACCAGATAGCTACCTGATCAGTAAAAACGCATGAAGTGACCAGGTGTAAACAGGCCCTTATATGTGGTCAAAATTAATGCAACACACAGTCTCTTTTAGATTATTGTTTCAATAAAACAAAAATTTATGTATGCATTTATGCATACAGCAGTCATCACTGTAATACACAAAGTCAACTTTCTCATTACATACACACACAGTAACTAGATTACGTACACAGTGTAATATTATAGTTATTCCACATGCACTGTCAATCAACAGCTATGTGCACACATCAAATGGACACACATCATCTACTTTACAAATGTAAATAAACTTTGAGGCATGTCCGTGAGTTGTTCAAGAGCCACAGGCTCTTTCTACCAAACTCACATCTGTAGCACTCATGTGCCTTCAGAATAAATAACCTTTCTATTTTTTACCTCTAAAATAGCAAACAACATCCCCTACTTTGGACCTTGTAAGATCAGAGAACCTCTGTTTATTTGTTCATATGGGTTCCACTTTGTTGGGCCCGAAGAGTGAGTTTTCATGCCCTACGTTACAAGGACACAAAGCATATGAACCGCCTCTGGCTTTTATACAAGCTTTCAAAGCGGCGTGCCAAACCTAGAAGTGGCCTGTTATCCTGTGGAGACACTGCGTTGTGCTTTTGCACTTTTCTTTGATTAATGTATGAAACCTGTTCCCCCCGAGGCTCCTGGACAGCTCGCAGAGAGAGAAGTGAAGTTTAAAGGCTCTTCTGGAAAAGCTATCAGCGCTCAGCATCGCGCAGAGTTATGAGCCGGTCACTAGTTTGCACGGGTGTTCTGCATACTGAAGGTTCAGAGACTTTTTCGATAGTATCAAGCAAATCCATCCATGTCATTGATTACAAATCAATTTGATGTATGGATAGTACTATCAGAACTCAGAACTATCCTGATATCATAATGAAGAACAAAGCTTCATTAAAAGAATGAAATTCTTAAAGAAAGAAAACTATATTAAGTAGTTTGGGATAATATTTTATTATTCACTGCTTGCTTAATAATTGAAATGACAATTGAAATGTGTCAAGGTCAATATGTCTTTTAAAATATCAAATAATTTGACATTTTTATGTAACAAAGAAAGGTTAGTTTAGATTGCAAATTATCATATGGTGCAACTCCACAAAAAATAAAAATAGTCAAAATAAATTAATAGTCAATAATATTTGTATAAAAAACATTTTAACTTGAAAATGTATATGTTAAAACTTTTTGAAAATAATGATTAAGATGTAGGTACAGTATAAGACAAACATTTATGGTTACATCACATTATAGTTTTATTATAGTCATTAAATTGTAATGGTAGTTGAAAATGCTAAAAAACGTTTGCCAAAACTATAAATCCAACATGAACACAAAGAGTACAGGCACATGCATTTCAAATGAATTTTTTTTTATGATTTTTTCCTCTTCTTTATCGTGGACACTCTTATACAGTATGTCATTGACCCACATATAACGTATATTTTTATATTTTTTTATGTTTCCTTTCAGGAATAGGCAGTTGCTTAAGCAGGTTAAGGTGAAACTGCATGTCAAAAAAAGGTATTTGAGTAAAACCCAAATGACTTCCTCTCACTATGAACGCTAGTTTTTGACAATGGCCCTTCTCTTTCAGTTAGTTCAGCATCAGTGGCGGTTCATTTAAGTTCAGAGAGGTCGCTAACCTCTGAAGAGTCTTCGGCTGGATCCGTTCCTCTCATTCTCATCCTTCCTCACAACAAGGAAGTTTACATCTCACACGCTTGGTGAGCTAGGCCTCTTTCTTCCCCATTCTGATCTACAAACATACCAAACCAGTCCAAGTCCAAGCCTATATTAATCCTCTGGCCAGCGAGACAAGTGGTCAGCGGCGGATACTAATCTTTCTGACATGTTTGGCAACTCGTAGCTTGCGCCAGCCCCTCTCCACTTCCTCCGCTCCATCTCAGTGGTGTGAGGATTAACGCTTATCCAATTAACCTCCCGCAGAGCCCGCAGACTTAATCAGACGAGGCATCACACTGGAGCGAGACATGGAGACAGACCTCGTCTCTTAGAGGCCCTATTTAACTAATTACAACTTTGTGCATTACGATCAAATATAAAAGAGAGGAAATTGGGGGAAGAGGGTTGGGGCAACGGGTCGGGAACTCTGAATCTTCAAATGAGCGGTATGTCATTTTGTGCTTGATTAGAGGTTAATCTTCCACAAAGGTATTGTTTCGCGAATGCCATAAGCCTGGTCTTATCCCTATGGAAAAAGTTAAATGCTATTTCAGCCTATTGAAGCAAAACTAACACCCCCACTGGCAGACAAAGACCACACAGTAAGATGAATCCAGGCCCTAAAAATTCTGCCAGGCTAACACCCTCATAAAAAATTCTTTAGTATTAAAAACTTGATCAAATGACTGTAATTTATTAGTGTTCTTTTAGCTAAATGTGTGCGCGGCGTAGCAGTGCGACGTGAACGGGACCTATAAAGATAAAAGTTCAGCCCTCCCATGTTAAGGAATTAGAGGATTAAGTCCACAAAGATGGGTAGGGGGAAAAAGGATCAGGCCTATAAATTACTTCTCAAATTCCCCTAATTTTATTAATCAGAGATAGTAACTAAATACCTCTTCTCAGCCTCTACCAATCACTAAATCAAAAGGGCCAATCTTTTAGAACGGATCAAGACAAAGTCTTTATATTAGCCTGTATCAGTGTTATAGTAATATACACTATATTGTCAAAAGTTTTGGGACGTCTGCCTTTACATGCACATGAACTTTGACGACACCCCATTCTTAATCTGTAGGGTTTAATATGGAGTTGGCCCAACCTTTGCAGCTATAAACGCTTCAACTCTTCTTTTTATGGGAATTTTTAACCATTCTTCTAGAAGCGCATTTGTGAGGTTAGGCACTGATGTTGGACGAGAAGGCCTGGCTCGCAGTCTCCGCTCTAATTCATCCCAAAGGTGTTCTATCAGGTTAAGGTCAGGACTTGTGCAGCCCAGTCAAGTTCCTCCTCACCAAACTCGCTCATCCATATCTTTATGGACCTTGGTTTGTGTACTGGTTTGCAGTCATGTTGGAACAGAAAGGGGCCATCGCCAAACTTTTCCCACAAAGTTGGGAGCATGAAATGGTCCAAATTGTCTTGGTATGCTGAAGTATTAAGAGTTCCTTTCACTGGAACTAATGGGCCAAGTCAAACCCCTGAAAAACACCCCCACACCATGATCCCCCCTCCACCAAACTTTACACTTGGCACAATGCAGTCAGGCAAGTTCCGTTCTTCTGGCAACCGCCAACCCAGACTCGTCCATCGGATTGCCAGAGAGAGAAGCGTGATTAGTCACTCCAGAGAACACATCTCCACTGCTCTAGAGTCCAGTGGTGGCATGCTTTGCATTGCACTTGGTGATGTAAGGCTTGGATGCAGCTGCTCATCCATGGAAACCCATTCCATGAAGCTCTCTATGCAATGTTCTTGAGCTAATCTGAAGGCCACACGAAGTTTAGAGGTCTATAGCGATTGACTCTGCAGAAAGTTGGCGATTTCTGTGAACTGTGCGCCTCAGCATGCGCTGAACCCGCTCTGTGATTTTACATGGCCTACCACTTCGTGGCTGAGTTGCTGTTGTTCCCATTTGTTTCCACTTTGTTATTATACCACTAACAGTTGACCGTGGAATATTTAGTAGTGAGGAAATTTCACGAATTAGCTTATTGTACAGGTGGTAACCTATCACGGTACCACGCTTGAATTCACTGAGCTCCTGAGAGCAACCCATTCTTTCACAAATGTTTGTAGAAGCAGTCTGCATGCCTAGGTGCTTGATTTTATACAGCAGTGGCCATGGGAATGATTGGAACACCTGGATTCAATGATTTGGAGGAGTATCCCAATACTTTTGGCAATATAGTGTATATAATATTATAACAATTATAGTACTTATTAATATGTTTAGGTTTTTGTTTTACCCTCACCGACCTCATGTCATTCCAAACCTGTATGACTTCCTTTCTTCTGTGTAACATAAGATACATTAAAGTGCCCCTATTATGCTATTTTAAAGTTTCCCAATTTTGTTTTGGAGTCTCCTACAACAGGTTTACATGCATCAAAGGTCAAAAAACTGTTTCATTTTCTCATAATATACATTTGCACATCACCACATTTTCAATGATTCTTAAACGACTCGTCAGATGAATCAATCTCTCTAAATCCCTCCTTTCCGCGAGCTACTCTGCTCTGATTGGCCAGACGGCTCAGTCTGTTGTGATTGGTCAACCGCGTACAGCAGGTGTCGAAAACAAAAACACCCATTGCCATAACAACGTCAGCTCTGCTGCTTGTCCTGAGGCTTCCTACACCGTAAACTAAACACAGTAACGAACAATGACGTCGATTTTACCATATCAATCCGAGCACGAGTCCCATGTTCGATGTCCATCGCAAGGATGTCTCGAGCAGGACGTTTCTCAGTGATACACTACTCAGTTTGAGGCACATTATGAGATGTTGCAACTGTAATTCCTCACCATCAGCATTAACAAGTGCATGTCCATCAACAAACCGATTATTTTACTTGTACGTTTTTATATACAGAGTATTTTTTTCTAATTGATTGCGGTGAACACGTGGAAACTGTATCAATAACAGTGCATAATTTAGCCGAGCTCTAGCGTGAATGACTGATGTAACATTAACGTTGGTAAAACAAATCTTGCTCCATGCTTAGTCTTTCCTCAAAGTAGTGAGAACGACAGACGATATGCATTAATATACACAGTTATAGGTAATCGTGGCCCACAACTGATTAGCAGAAGTATTTCAGTAAGACAGCAATAATGTGAGTTAACCAGTTAGCAGGAGACCTACACAATATAAAACTCAAACCAAGTATTTTGAACACCATCTTTCAAGAGCAAGTGGTTTGCGAATCCTGCAGTGAACTCCGAGATTTGAGAAGCAGTCGTCAGTGAAATAAAGGGAACACAGCAAAAGTTTAGGATTATACTGCTGTGATATCGTGGTAAAGATGAATTTTAACCACTGATTCTTCACATGCTCGTCCTTGGGCAGTGAAACAAAACTGGCTTTACCGTCACATTGTAGAGCACAGCGTCTTCTCGACATGATGCTATCCAGTATCCACAGGAATCAGCTGCTGGTTTGAGGTTCAAGTTTTCCCTGGTGTCTGCGCGCGCAATAAGTGGGCGGGCAATATGCTAATGTTTCGTCTTGACATCACAACGAAACGGCTTATGACTCGTTTGAAAAACAATTAATTTCACTGACTCAGAGTCGACTCTTACTTGTGAAAGACAATAACTTTATATACGGTGCACTTTCAGATTTAAAACTTTGCAGGATGTTTTCATTCACTTAGAGCTATGTAACACACTACATCAAAGGTCATTTAAAAAAATTCATAATAGGGGCACTTTAAAGAATATTGGTAACAAAACAGTTTTGGTTACCATTGACTTCCAATGTTTGAACAAAAGACATTACTCAAAGTATTTTTTTTTTTAGTTCCACAGAACAGAAATCTCTTGTTCGAAATGGCATGCGGCTCCGTAAATTATAACAAGTATATCATCTTTGGGTGAACTATCCCTTTAAGTTTTAGTCATTTTATTATGTGCTTTTGTCTTTTTTTCTATATATTTCTATTTAGCTTTAATTTATTTTATTTCGGTTTTAGTTTTGGTCATTTTAGTACTTTAATTTCAACTTATTTTATTGCAGTTAGTTGTTATTTATCATTTTCTATATTTCAGCTTTATTTCAGATAATTTTTTTAAAGTTCTAGTTGTAGTTTCAAATAACAGCACTATCCTGTATTAAACTGAGCAATGAGAAAATAGAATAATCAGGACAGATAGAGCATTAAACTCCTAATGATAAAAAAAATATTCCTAATTTAATATAAGCAGGATGTTTTGTCTTCTCATCCTAGTTCGTGTAACCTGGATCAAGAAGGTCAAATCTGAATAATGACCATCTCATATTTCTAAAAGAGCTCAGCTACTCAACTGTCGTTTCGATTAAGAGTCATAAGTGCACAGGAGATTGGCGGTGACACGTTAAGTCTCTGATTGGTGTATTTTGGAGAGAGGATGTGAGCGCAGTGGAGAGTAGGGAAGTGTAAACAGTCCTGAAGGAGGAGGTTCAAGGCTCAACTCTGATCAGCAGAGCAGTAAAGCTGAACTGGAGCCCTTAGCACAGACTTCCGTTTCAGCACAGGTCACAACATTTCTGGCATAAAGTTACTCAACATTGGGACACTACTGCAAGGGCAAGCAGGAAAGATGGCAAGCATAGGCCTCTGTGGTCTGGTAGACTAACTACGGCATAGAGTTCATGGTTTCTGCTGGACCGTGCCAGTGTGAGAGAGTTAAGGCCAAGGCTAGTTGACGCAGTCACTTGGATCGGTCGCTTCCTCTTTAAGGCCACTGCTGCGTTGTATAAGATTAATGAATGTAAAACTTTCAGGGACATCCATTATGCCTTGCAAAAATACACATTTGGCTTTCTATGAAATATTCTACATTGCTGTATAAAATTATGCTGATCATTTAATTTCATAATTTTAAATAATAATTATTATTTTCAGAAATTATTATGATTCATTGTTACATTGATCAAAAATGACGTTTATAATGTTAATAAAAGTTTTCTATTTCAAATAAACTCTGTTCTTTTTAACTTTCTATTAGTCAAAGTATCCTGAAAATATGCACAAAAATATAAATATAATATTTGACATGCTTTTTGAGGATTGAGCACCAACTTTCTGAGGGATCATGTGACACTAAAGACTGGAGTAATGGCTGCTGAAAATCCACGTTTGAATGGTAATGTACAAACCAATTAGTAATGTTTTGCATCATTATGTGTTTATGAATTTATGGAAAAGAGAAAAAATATTGTTAATGAACAAAATAATGTTGACAAGAAAGCTTGGCATTTAAACACAAATCTCATTATCTCAAATATTGAGAGAAAATAAATATAGTTGACTCCTGGTATGATAACTGACATTCTAAAATTGTTTTTACATTTTTGAAAGGTTGATACTGATAACACTGATACAATGCCGGTATATCATTTAACAAATGATACTGTATACAATATTGCTGAAATTAAATGAATAACACAATACAACATTTACTGAATTAATGTTTGATTTTAGTAAATAACTTTTGCAAATATAATGTGTATTTAGCCTTGCCAATAATATTGGCCTAACACAAATTTTTATCCATTGAAATTCATTGGTCAAATTTCACACAGAATGTGTATGTACCTTGCTGGCTCCGCTTCTGTGATGTCTCCTTTGAAAGAGGCATTTAGTCGTGTTTCTCTGGTAGCAAGATCATCAACAAGGTTTTGTCTTCTGTCAGCTTCAGCTTGCATTCTGGCATTTTTCATTAAGGCATTAAAATTACATATTTATGACTGCATAATTATGCTCATCTCAAAGAAAGATACGCTTAATCATTATAAACATCAATGACTTATGAACACAACATTCACATTTATTTCCTGCAGTTGTTTAGGGCTAGTACTTCCAAATCCAACTGTGGATCACAAGCAGCATTACTTCTGACCACGCTGCAATTGGTTTATTATAAAACACTGCCATCTACAGGTGCTCATGAGAAATCACAAATTTTTTTTAGCATTATGAAGATTTGTTTTGTTTTTGTGTTTTTGCTCAGCCTCAAGTCATATTATTATTTTTTTTCAATAGCTAAAAAGCAACGGTCAATACTTAAGCCAGACTTTCAGAACTCTTCACACATTCAGTGACACAGAAACCATTTTTCACTGCTATCACACAAAATGCATTCAATGACCACATTTTCCAAAATCCATGAACACTTTTGTCATTCATACTTCACCATCTGCAAAACGCTATGTATTTGCAGCACATTCTTCGAATGCTAACACACTGCTTTCAAAACTGATAAAAGCATTTCAATTGAAATTTATTAGAATATTTACAATGAAATTAAATAATCATTTTTCCAAACACAACAAATTGCAATTTCAGCTGAAAGCTGACCCAGGTGTCCTATTCTAATACAGTCGTAATTTTATTTTTTCATCTTTTGGTAAATTGGGATGGCTTCAGAATGATTTTGTTTGGAAACATGGATCAAGGAAGACACATCAGTGGGGAAAGAAGAGAGGGGGAGGACAAAAACCCTCACAGAACTGTACATCCATCCATCCATCTATTTTAATATTTTCCAAACCGCTTGTCGTGTAGGGTCGTGGGGAGACTGGAGCCTTTCCCAGCGTCTCGGGTCATAGGCAGGAAAACACCCTGGACAGATGGCCGGTCCATCACAGGGATAACACACTCGCACACATTCATATTCACACTCTCACCTACAGGCAAACTTACAGCCTCCAATTTACCTGTCCTGTATGTCTTTGGATTGTGAACCAACGTCGACAAGGAAAGAATATACAAACTCCACACAGAAAGGCCTCCGGACACAGCTGGGTTTGTTGTTTTTTGGGGGGGTTGCTGTTGTTGGTTTGTTTTATTTTTTATTATTGCTTCAAGATTTTTTTTATTTTTTATTTTTCGCAAGTAAATTACTATATGTAAAGATATTAAAAAAAAAAAAAAAATTGCTGCATTTATCATTCATTCTTTATGCTGTAATACAGTCCGTAAAATGACAATTATTCTTTTGCTACAATGAAATACTGATTTATGTTTAAAAAAATCATTCAAACTTTGATGATGATTTATGTAATGCTCCCTGATGTTAGTGTTTTTAGGTCAGTGTGTTATAAATGAAATGCATGTTTTCTGAATGAGATGAAGTTTTTTGTTGGTCTGAGTGAGTTTTGGAGGTGAGATGAACTGTTTGGCCAAGATTCATATTGGTAATGCATAACGTGGCTTCAGTATTGAACGATGCTTGTTAGCGATGAAAAAATAACTAACCTGTATTCTTAATATTGTGGAACTTTTGAAGATTTATTTGCAGTTATGTGGTTACTAAAACAACAACAACAAAGACTGAGAACCTTTGTGACTGGATCATAAAGCAATGAACTCAAGAACTTGATTCATGAGCCATATCAACTGGTTCGTTAAAAAGAAGAGGCCCAAACGAACAACATGTTCAGTAATTGGACTAATCCTGTTCCTGATGCACCAGCTCACTGGGGTGCAGGATAATCAGCAAATAATATATTCAGTTTGGCCTGTTCCTCTATTATATGACTTCAGAACCCTTGGAATATATTACATGTTTTGTTTTGTTTGTTTGGAAAGGATGAGTGTGAAATTTTACACAAAGAAAACAGGGTTGAATCCATTTTTGTATGAACTATCATTTAAAGAATCTTCAAAACAAACACAACCAACCCTAAACAAACCATAATGATTCTAAATAGTATGCTGATATTTCACATTCTTCCTCTGGAGTGAAATATAACAACATACTGTACTTACCTCTCAAAACCTTTGGATTCCACTCTCATGATTTGTGCATGAAATTAGTATTAATTCTACTGGAAAGGATACATCTGCCTTTTAGCAGCAGCTCGATTCAACGTGTCCCTGAGCTGTGCTATATTCTGTTTGAGCTTCTGTAATGATGCTCTCAGGGTCATGTTCAGCTGTAGGGACAGACACACAAGAAGAGAGACATTACAGCATAAAGACCACTGACACAGGGCTCAACTTCATCCTATGAACAATGAAACCCTGTCTTTACCTTGGCTGGATTTCCTTCAGTTCTTTGCAGTCTGTTTCTTTCATGGATGTTTTCTGCAATTTCTTGAGCCATCCGACAAGCTGCATCATAATTCTGTAACCTAAATAATGGGAAACAAATCAACAATTGCAGTTTCGTCAAACAGTTTTACACCTATGACATTACGCTGATAGTATCAGATCATCAAATGTGTGTTGCTAGTTATTTAATCATATAAACAAGATTGTCATCAACACAATCATGTGACATGGATCTCATCTAACCAGCCTGGCAACATTTCTACGCTTTTCTTTTTTCGCCGCGTAAAAAAACACATATGTACACAAACACATAGTATTTAACTAAAACATAGGATATAATGAGCCATAAAGGAAATTAAAACAGCTATTTTCAGTCTCAATTGATGTGGCTGCTACAGATCCACTGAACTAACGTTAAATACTAGCCAATTTTGTTTTCTGAACTCTACTGTACTGAACTGTAGACCTCAGATGTCAATAAACGACAACAATATAAAATGCTTACCAGAAATCCTGTGACATATTGCGACACTTTAGTTTCAGTTATAACCAGCTTTTCTGTAGAAAATCACATCAACAAACTGCGTTGTGTTAGTTCCTGTTTGGGCATGACGTCAGACGGTGGCCTCCTACAGACACAACTCATTCGGTACTTCACATCTGAGACAATCATTTACAAAGTTTGAGAGAGAAGAGAAAAGAAAGTTATAAATTATCCTAGCAGGTGGCTTAATGTTGCTAGGACCACTGTTAAACATATGTGCCATTGTAAATCCTATGCATTGCAATTATTTGAAACATGTGTTAGTTCTTGATAATCTAGAATTATGAATTTGAAAGAGGTCATTCCCAAAAATCTAGATGTGTGACTAACAAAATAAAGTTGTATTTAAAATATTTGAAAGTCTTAGTTGTTTGTTTGTTTGTTTGTTTGTTTGTTTGTTTGTTTGTTTGTTTGTTTGTTTGTTTGTTTGTGTGTGTGTGTGTGTGTGCAAGTTGCATATGATGCAATGAGTGAATAATTAATATAATCAAGCTAGCATGAGAATATTTATTTTCAATATTCAACAGCAGCAGCAGTAAATACACAATTAAAAATCATGTTTGTGTTTTGCAAGTTGTGTATGATGCAAGATGTTAATAATGTACACATTTAAGCAAAGCTAGCATGGTATGCATTTTGAGACACAAAATGCAAGCAGCAGCACTAGGAGGAAGACAACTTTTCTGTAATGTTACAGGCAAGAATTACTTGCATAATAACCTGTTTTAAGTGAAATTATGTATTTTTCTATGCAGGATTACATGTTAGCTACCATGTGGTTTGCTGTTTGTCTCATGATCATACTTTTGAGTTTAAAAATGGTTATACCAGCAGTCCGAATGGTCTGTGTGGATCAGGAGCATCGATCCCTCGAGGACCACTCAAGTGACTTTTTAGATCTGACATGCCTGAAGCATTTTCAATATTGTTCCCTGCGTGTGTATGTTTTTTTGGCCAGCCTGAATGAGCACACAAAGACACGTCTGCCTTTTCATGGTCCTTGAGGCAACACTCACCAAGTCCGTGGAGTGGGTGCTGGTATAAAATGACTCTCCCTGTACTTTTTCCATCACGGATGAAGACATCGCCAGCCCCACTTCAGACCCAGAGCTCAGCCAGCCGCTACAGAGCAAGCCAAAGATCAAGTCAGTGCGATCGCCAGAGGCTGTCTTCATTCCAGAGCCCAAGCCCAATGCAGAGTCAATCCAGGTGTCCCTGCCGCCAACGGCATCAGTCATCGAGGGCATTTTAGTGGAGTTTGTGGGCTTGAATTGGTGACCCGCCCGCCCATCCTCCTGTGGCTGAGGTATTTGGACAGCACTGGGTAAATGTATATTGTGTGATGTGGATGAGGAGGCTTTTGCTGCATTTCAGTCTCACTGCTGGTCCTGTTTAGATCCATTATCATATCAGTCTAGATATGTTCTAACTGTCCAAGTCATCGCTGCCTTCAGCTTCTCAGCTCCTCCAGTGGTTCCGCTATGCTGCACGGATCCACCAGGGGCTTCTTAGTCATCAGCCCCGCCTTGGCATGGATCCCTCAGCTCCCCCTCAAGCCTCCACGCCCCGGATTCCACCTAAGCCCTCCGACCTATCGGCTCCACCTTGGCTCAACACTCTCTTGGCTCTACCATGGACTCCCTCATCCCTCTGGCTTCACCTTGGTGCATCGTCTTCTCCACCACGGATTTTTTTGTCGGCGGCTGCGCTTCGACCCTTCACCCCTGTAGCTCCAACTGGCTCCACCTTCCCTTCAGTTCCTCCATTGTCCTTACCAGCACCATCTCTGGTCTGCAATGCCTACACCTTAGTTGAGGGATGAATCAGTCTCTTTAAATCCCTCCATTCCGAGAGCCTGCTCTGGTCTGATTGGCCAGATGGCCCAGTCTGTTGTGATTGGTCTACCGCGTACAGCGCCTGTCGGAAGCTACACGCCTATTACTATAACTGGACGTCAGCTCTGTCTGGAAGCTTTCTACAGCGATTGAAGTGTAAAGACAGTAATGATGACATTGATTTTACCATATCAATCTGAGCAAGATTTCGATGATGAAACATTGGAAGAACTAGTCATTCAAACCGAACCTCTATCACAAGGACGACTCGATCAGGATGTTTTTCATATGCTACTCAGTTTGAGGTACATTATAGATGTTTCAACTGTAATTCCTCACTATCAGCATTAACAAGAGTGATATACACATCAACAAACCGTTGTGTATATTTCTAATTTATTGCGGTGCACACGCAGGAACTGTATCAATAACAGCGCATACTAACTTGAATGACTGATGTAACAAACAAATCTTGCTCCATCTTTTATCTTTACTCAAAGTAGTAGGAACAACAGACGATCTGCATTAACAGACACAGTTAGGTATAATAGTGGCCCACAGCTGATTAGCAGAAGTATTTCAGTAAGACAGTAATAACACATGTTTTTACTACATAACTTACACAATATAAAACACAAAACGAAGTATTTGGAACACCCTGTATAAAATATATACATCAATAATTATTCATACTTACAGGTTGTGATTCTGAGAAAGCTGGTCCAAATAAACTGGGTGCTGACCCATCTTTCAAGGGAAAGCGTTTTACAAATCCCACGTTGAACTCCAAGATTTGAAAAGCAGTCGTCAGTAAATGACGTGTTGTGGGCTGGTCAAGTTGTTCACGGGCGGACAACATACAACATAGGGGACATTATGCAAATGTATTTTCTAGTGACGTAGAACCGTAAAGCAGTAGGATTCGAATGAAAAACGACTCGTATTGCCGGTTCAGAGTCCTTTTGGGAGACAATATCTTTATTTATCCTGCACTTTAGACTTTACAACTTTGCAGAACTTTTACATTCACAAACAGCTATATTACATACTGCATAAAAGGGAATATTCGAAAAACCATAATAGGGGCACTTTAAACAACTAGAATATGAGGGCATAACGTTTTTCTACTAAAATAATTGTGGACAATATAGGGTTGAAAATTGGAGCACCATATCATTGGCCTTGCTGCTGTTACATCACATCAATCCCATATGCAAAACTAGCCCAGTGCAGAGACAAGAGAGAAGAATTGTTGCCCTGACATCTGATCTGTCAGTTGTTAAATTAAATGATTAATCTAGACAAGTGCATTGGGTATTTGAGCATTTTTATCTTACAAAATGTGTCCTGTCAACCTTATTCTAAAGTGTACGTTATTGTAAATAATTAATTTCTTTTAAATTCAGGAGGTGACATATACATGTAGCTATACTATTCTGTACATCTATTCACACTTTATTGTTAAAACTCTTTTGAAACTTTATCAGGGAGATAAGCAAAAGAATTGTATCTGAATTTTACTTGATAATTTAATTAATTTAAATTGATTTATGTGGAGTTCTCTGACTGTGCACTCACTTTTAATATGAAGCAGCACAATGTTTATAAGATATACTCAAGTCACCTTTATTTATATAGTGCTTTTTACAATACAGATTGTATCAAAGCAGCTTCACAGTGATAACATGAAAATAATACAACAAAGTTTGTTTCTAGAGAAAATTGCATCATCGTCCACCCTAAGTAAGGCAGATCAATAATATTGTTGAATATGAAATGTCCCCAGCTAAGCTAGCCAAAAGCCAAGGCAACAGTGGCAAGGAACCAAAACTCCATCAGGTGACAGAATGGAGAAAAAAAACTTGGGAGAACCCAGGCTCAGTCGGGGCCAGTTCTCCTCTGGCCAACGAGGAGCACTAACGTGTATGATTATAATTCAGGCAGCATTATAGGTCAGAAGTTAGATTGGATCAGAACATTCAGAACATTAATAAACATTAAGATAAACCTTAACCGAAGTGTGTTAACCTGTAACATTCTAACAAAAAGAACAGGTTTAGCATCTTATTTAATGATATTAGCCCCCATTTTGAGCCTCAACAATTTGTTTCACATCCAAACATACGTATGTTTGAATAAATAACAGTGTGTTGAAAACAAGAAGTGCTGACTTTTTGAATTTCCTGGAAAAGAGCTCATTAGAATGTTTCTGGTATCAACATTCTGTGACACTTCAAGAAGAGGAGAAGATTTCCTCTATGTTTCCAAACACAGAAGGAGTTAGAGAGTATAAAACTTTCATATAAACCCTTTGAGAGCTGTCTGCCTCTTGATGATTGTCAATGCTGTACTAAAAAAAATTGTTTTTTAATAAATAGAAATAAAAAGATGTTTTGAAAAAGATGTTATGAAATGTTTCCAACTATATTTCTGTCATACATTAATATGCTTTTGACTTCTGACACAAAAATATTTGACTGGAAAAACATGTAAAATAATTTTATAAGAATAAATCCAAAATAAAAAAAAATTAAGTTGTATCCATTCACTGTATAAACTTATCAAAGTTATATATAAGCTTAATTATTTTTATTTTTTTTAGTCATTTCAGTGTGTAAATATTTATGTTGTATTAAATTATACACCATTGCTTTATGTCATATAGCTTTTATTAAGTGTTTATACTCGAGTGTTCACAGTTGATTGCTAAAGACAAAAAATAGAGGACGTCTGACATTTTCCACTGTGTATACAGTAGTATTACAACCACCTGAACAGATCACCTGACTGTCATTGTCTGAACAAAACCCAGGTGTCTCAGGGCATTACAAAGAGAACAACAAACCTATTGTGAACTTACCTTTCAAAGTCTTTGTTATGTGAATTGGTGAGGCCATGATAAAGGTTACTTCAAATGTTGCATGTGCTCATTTTGGCTCTACAAATGTTGTGAATGTCCAGAATGTGGAGAGTGGCAGTAATGCACAGTTTGCAGACCGGACAAATTCTGGCAGACTACGCTCTCGATCTCTTTACAGCTCTGACGAAGCAAAACGCTCAACGGGAGAGGCTGACGAGGACAGAAGCCACATTAGACCTCGTTCAAGATCTTTTTATGTTTGTGACACAGATGATGAGGGACTAGGTCATTTTAGCAGATGCAATGCTATCCGACCAAGAGCAAGATCACTACACCATGAGGATGGGAAAAGAAACACTGGTGGGATATGTATCACTGCAAAGCCTCCAATCAAAAGACCTAAAGGACACTCAAGCAAATGGGCCAAAAAGGAACTTACAGGTGCGTAAGTGAGATCTTTTTACCTTTAAAAAAAGAAGAAAAAAGTTACATTTGCCAGCATTGATAAAATGATCATAATAAAATCTCAAATCATAAATAATCACAAATATTACACATCTGTGCGCAATTAATTTAATTTCCCATTAATTTAGCCCTGAAATGTGGCTTTTAGCCCTACTTTATATCCCTAAATAATGCGTATATGGTTAAAAAATTATCCGGGTGAAAAGTAGGAGCATTTTTTTATTATTATTGTAATGATACTTTATTAATTACTACATTTTTCAAAAAGTGAATTTAGGCATCACAACTTACTATACATATACTATAAAGCACAGGGAGATATTAATTTTGGGATTTGTGGAATTAATTATTAAATGATTCGTTTTTAACCGAGTATCTGAAAGTAAAAATAGGAGAAATGAACAATGAAATGACCATGTACATTGGAAAATCCAATATAGTGACAGTTAAAAAAATTATCTAATCTGATGACCGATATTTTACCGATATATATTGTGAATCCCTAATGCAAAGTCCCAACCTATAAGAGGATGGGAAAGATCAAAACAATTGATATTTTGGAACAATTGATGTTCCAAACCATATAGAAAATTCAACCCAAATGTAAATATGTTCAAAAATCAAAGATCAAAAATGACCTGGTAATATTTTTTACATGATGTGTCTTGTCATCTGACACTACATAAATTTCTCATTTGAAATGTCTATGAGCACGTGTACTAATTATTGTATCATTTAGTTGGATGTTGCTTTATAAAGATTAAAAAAATAAATGAATTACCAGGTCATTTTTGATCTTTGATTTTTGAACATATTTACATTTGGGTTGAATTTTCTATATGGTTTGGAACATCAATTGTAATATCACTATTATCAAATTCGTAGTGCTGTAGGTTTTTTTTTTTTTTTTTTACTCTGAGCAATTGCACCTTTAATATATCAAAGATAGTGTCACAGCTGATTCTGAAACATGCTTCATTTAAACAGGAAATAAAGGAAGTTTAAAGGGTGTACCCATGATGACCATTTCTGAGGTAGATAACTGGGAGATAAGCTCTTCTGCCAGGATGAAATACGGTCAGTATGTAGACTGGGAAAAGATTGATCCAGAAGCGGCCATCCGTTATCGGAAGATCCTCTCGAGTGACCGTTATGAGCTCAAAGCAATGGGCCGTACAGGATTCTGGTCCATGCCTCATACTCTCAGAGCCAAGGCTTACCAACACATCATCCACAACATCGAGAGCACCTCCATCAACACTGATGTGGACACTTATCATGCCCTAGTTGGGAAGCTCTTTGGGGAATTTCAAACAAGCACACACCCTTTCCCAAAGTTTATGGAGGATGGGGAAATCCCCAGATACTGCCTAAATAAAGCAGGTCTGAATTCAGTGAAAAAAATTCTCATCTGTATAAATCAGCATTTTCCTGATGTCACCTTCTGTCCCATCCTGTCCGCTCTGGTGTCCCTTCTCTTGCACTTCAGTGAGGATGAAGCCCAGTGTTTCCACAGTATTTCTTCCCTGGTGACCTACACAGACTCTAAAAAGCGTTACATTGACCAGACCTTCCTCACTTCACGTGCTTCGTGCATGACCTTTGGTGACCTCGCCAATAAATACTGCAGAGGCATCCGGAAGCTAATAGCCAGCTCTCACCAGAACCTGTTCGAGTTCTACTCTGACTGGATCATGTGGATCTTTGCCGATCTACCTTTCACATACGCTATCAGAGTACTAGATGTCTATCTAATGGAGGGCTACAAAGTTTTATACCGTGTAGCTCTTGCTCTACTCAGCCTTTACAAAGTCTCTGTGTCCTCACGAGTGGCCCACGTCGATGACTTCAGACAAGACATTAAGAGTTTTGTGGAGAACGTGGCACGGCACAGTACAATTGACGCACTGCTTCAGAGGGCTTTTGAAATACAGCTGCCCACGCGCAACCAACTAACGTATCTTTTCATTGCCAACAAGCACGCACTAATTCATAAGGACATCCACAATAAGAGGTGAGGGGTTTATGATGTCCAAAAATATATATATTTTATATATATATATATATATATATATATATGGAATTTCAGAATTCCATATAAGGTATTATAAGGTATATATATATATATAATTATTATAATTTTTTATTTGTATTTTTAGAATTTCAGAATTCCTATTACATATGAAACTATTTTTATCTCCTAGTTCATACCAAGCTATGGATTTCCGGAAGTTCAGCTCCTCTGTAGTGACTGAAACCGAGATGAGGGTGGTCTGGGCTTGGATTCCAGAGCGATTTGCTCTATTCAGTCCTGTGCAGCTCTTCAGTACAAATGTTCATGGCAGAAGTCTCTCCTTGTATGTTTTTTTTTTTTTCTACACAGACACACTCACATGAATCATTCCATGAAAATAACCATAAATAATTTGAGAATATGGTTTAATCACATAAAATCATGTTTTTAGAAATGCTTAAAATACATAAAAAAAACAACATTAAATCATCATTATTATTATTGACAATATAAATAATAGTTATATTAATTATTATATTTAATATATTGCATTCCATAATGTTTCTTAGTTTTTTGTTTTGTTTTTAGCAAGTGGTTGAAATCCATAAACAACCCATGGCCCATAATATAAAAACATTAATTTAATCATAATTAATTATTATCAATATCAATGAAAAATATTTAATGATATTAAATATTGTTTTTCAAATGCATAAACCTTGAAATATGTCTTTTTTTGAAAATAGGTTTTATTCCAAAGTTGAGGGGCATGATCCAACCGTTTTACTCTTGAAAACTGCTGATGAAGAGGTATGTCCGTATTCATCTGTACACTTTTAAGAAAAATGGTCCTAAACAGAGCCGGACAGTATTCTTCAGCTTGTAGCAATAGGGTATGGTAATAAAGGTATGGTGCTAAATAGAACCTTGTTTATAAGGTTCCATAAAGAACCATGCTTTGAAAGTGCTATATACAGTAGAAACTTAACTGTGTTACAAATAACCTCTTTAATAATAGTTTATTTTCATTAATATTATTCAGTTTATATATTATTTATTAGCATTATGAGTGTTTCCCTTCTTCTGTCTATCTGGTCTTATAATAATACATTAAAAATGAATAAAAAATACATTCATAAATGGCAATTGACAGTGAACATGAATAAAAACATTAAAAAAAAGAAAAAAAGAAAAGAAACACAAAATAAATGTAATGAAGTTCCAAATGAAATGTCTTCACAATCCTTTATGAGGTTTTTACGTCTATCGTTATGAGTGCATTTTGATGTTATTGAGTGTCAGTTTCTCTCAGATTCTGTAACACACAATCTCATCATCTGCTGTATGGGCAGAAATACACAAATGAGTTTAGAGTTTCAGTGTAAATCAAATTAAGTTTATGAAGGCCAAAGGTAGCCAACATGCGAGCCATTCACAATGTTAAAAGGATAAGTGAAAAAAAAAGTAATGTGATAACTTTAACGTTTTTGTGAGTGGGCATGCTTATTCATAAAACTATTGATATGGATCATACATTCAATATCTTTGTCACTTACTTGCTTAGTGAAAAAGAGCAGAAAAGTATCCTTAAGTGAACAGAGCTGTCACACATGTATAAAAAAAAAAAGAAAGAAAAAAGAAGAAGAGGAAGAAAGAAAGTAGTAACAGTTTGAGGGTTAAAATTAATAGACATTTTTAAAAGGACATCAAGTATCTTTTAAGAGTGTGTCATGACCAATGTTGGGTAATGCATTAATGCACACGCAATATAGTAATGCATTACTTTTAAAAGTAACTTATGGTTAGGCTTCAGAAAATCAATAATGATGTGGCTTTGAAATAATTTTTTGGCCATTACAGGTTAAAAATAAAATAAAAAAGGTTCTTCAGGACAATATGCTTCTAAATAGAACTGTTACTACGTGAAAATAACCTTTAAAGAACCATCTTGTTTTAAAGTGCAGCTGTACAAAATCTTACAGAAATCTCAATATTGTGTTACATTTACGTTATTTCGTCTATTCCATCGCAGATTTGTGGAGCTTTCTTGTCTTCTGATTGGGCGCACAAGAATTGTGATGAAAAGGGTTTTAAGTTCTTTGGCACAGGAGAGTGCTTTGTTTTCACTGTAAGTCTCCATTTGCCATCCGATTCAATTGATTTGTTGTGCTTTAAATTGTACTTGATGTTGCATCGTATGCTCCAAAATATGATTTGCGGTAGTCGATAACAGAATAATTTAATTTTTCAGCTACGACCAGGAATGGAACGGTACCAGCGTACAGTGCTGCAGATCTCTGGAATGTCTGACAAAAGTGATCAAACTCTCTCCGCTAGCTCTCGAATAAACACTCCTGTGGACAGACCCACTGCGGCCTCTCAGGACCAAAGATACAAGTCTTCTTCCTTCTGCACATTGTCAACATTCAAATTCATGGCAGGAGATGATGAGACACTTTTTATTGGTGAGCTCCCCCCCCCCCCCCCCCCAACAAAATAAATGTTTTTAAAAATAAAATAAAAACCTTGCACGAATATTAAGCAAGTGTGAAGGAAAGGTTTCTTTCAGAACACATATTTCATGTCAGTTATCCCCTATTGTTATCATAAACAACGTGGCTGCCTCTCAGGCTTCATATTTGCATATACCCCGTGAGCACATTTCACCTGCAAACATGCTGGAACGTTGCCTTTGTGTCAACATTACTGGGAAAAAAACAGTGTCTTCCTTAATATAGATGAAATGTTGTGTATACACTCCTTTACCTCTACTTGCGGTCTATCCTAGGTGGCGATGGCGGCCATGCGCTCTACCTGCAGGCTGATCTGACAGCTGGCTATTCTGAACGCTGCGATACGTTTGAGAGTCCACCACTCTGCAGGAGAAGCTTCAAGATCCAGTCTCTAGAGGTGTGGGGTATCCAGCATTCATTGTCTGTTCCACCGCTGCTTTCACACTGAAGACTGTAGGAGCGCTGTGGAGGAATGTGTCCACATATATCAAAGGTCACACTGGCAAAATGACATCATGCTTTGAGACAAAACTATGGACATTAAAGGGACAATGTGTAGCTTTTTAGGTATTTTATTATCTAAAATCAATATTTGTATTCATAAATATGCCCTCAATGGTGTACAAATACCTATGCCAATGATCAGACCAATCCTCGTAAACGAAGAATTTATTATCTTTATATACATGGGACGGGTAGGTCCACGGAGGCGTCCATGTAGTTCCGCCATCTTGAAAAACTATAATAGCAGAGAGGGACAAAAAGTACTAGGCCAACGCGTTTCCACAACGCGTTTTCGTTCAGAACCAGCGTCACGTGACTGAAACCAGCAGAAGCGGAGGCGCAG
Source organism: Rutilus rutilus (assembly GCF_951802725.1). Classification (NCBI taxonomy): domain Eukaryota; kingdom Metazoa; phylum Chordata; class Actinopteri; order Cypriniformes; family Leuciscidae; genus Rutilus; species Rutilus rutilus. The sequence goes on along the minus strand of NC_140217.1, from coordinate 21,340,778 downwards.
AGCAGTGAGAAGCGCTTGTCACTGCCCCGGCAAGTTTAAAAGGCTGCACTGCACGGTTATTTATACACCGTTCATTCATACATATGCTGAGTCACAGGATAAGGAGTCCTCGTCGTCGAAAAAGTCCAAAATAGACCGTAAAAGGAAACGTGATTACAAAAACAAGGGTTAATGTCGGGATAGCTAATGCAGGAGAAAGCTTTCAAAAGAGACCCTGAAGTTGCCTGCTTTCTTCTCGACAGGTAAGTCAATGTTACGGTCTTAATTACAAGCTTTTTTTTCATTGCTTGGTTGTGTACTTTATTATATAGACAGTAGAACATTTATAGTTAAAAGTTAAACAGGCTCTTTGATGAATAGCAGCTATTGAGTAAAGTAACGTTAGAGAAGGCGCTGATGATGATGATATCTAACACGTACTTCAAAAAATATAACGAATAAAGAAGGCATTACTACTAATTACCATAGTTAATGTTTTTCACAGTCAGTAATTCATACTGTAACATTCTTTTTTTCGTTGTTTCAAGTTTCAGTTCGTTTTAAATAACAAACCTGTTCACCCGAAGGAAAACTCGAAGTGCTATTATAAGACATCCTGTCATAGCTTTTTGGTCCCTAATGGCTACCATAGATGCAACGCGCATTTGAAAAAGTGAGGCGCTGGAGAGCATTATTCGTTTGAATGCAAAATACAATTTCACCGCTAGATGGGAGAAATTCCTACACATTGTCCCTTTAAAGATTTAGTGTAGTGCAATCACAGTGAAGGAATGCTTTACATGTACATTGTTGCGCTACTGCAGTATGAACAGAAATAAATTGTAAATATCATTTAAGATTCAAATTTCCACAATGTTATTTATTTACATTTTCAAATACTTTTTTTTTTTTATTGTATGCCATATATTATTTATATTTGTAGTCCTGTCATTCTCTGCATTTCTGGAATAACTAGTTTTCAAAGACAGTATTCAAACAGCAGTTTGTTGAATTTTAGTAAACATTAAAATCTACAATGTTGTAAATAAAAAGAGAACTTCTACACCAAATAGATGCAACTGAAATTGAATCATGGCTGTAGTAAATAAAGTGGATATAAAAAGCAATGTGTGTGAGTGGAATAAAATTGTGAGGCCTGCAGCACAAAGCTAGTTACAATGGCTACCCATACTGTATGTTTGAGTTTGAGCAAACTCTGGAAGTTCAAGGAGGTGGACTGGTTTTTATCTGTTCATCACCATGACACCTTATACACTACATGGCTAACTTTGCTCCAGAGAAGGTTTTATTCTGAGTAAAAGATTGCAAACCAAAACTGAACCAATAAGTTGTGTGCAAAGTAACACATTTGACGCAATTAATGGGGTGGGCAACTTTTGCCCTAATGGTCCACTGTCCTGAAAAGTTTAATCAAACACCTGAAAAATCTAACCAAAAGGCATTTGACTTCAGCTACGGCTGGATTTATAATCTTTTTGTGAACCTATAAATTAAGTATTAAGTAAAAGGGATGCTCCAATCAATCGGCCGCAGGTCTGTATCAGCCAGTAATCATATTCATGGCTGCATTCGAAATCGCCACCTATACTCTCATTCACTATTCCCTACATTATAGTCCACTTGAAGGAGTGAATGAAAACGAGCTGTCGCTTTTGCATAGTTTGTGCTTGCCATATAATAATCACTTAAAACTTAGCAAACTGGCAACTCCAGTAGGGATGAAAAGATTTATCTTGAACTCTGTCATGGAAACTAGCATGTATAAACCATAATTAAAAAATGTAATAATCAATTAAAAAGCTATTTATACCTGTATGATATTACCCTGTAGCCACATTGGACCAGCGGTTTGGTAAATGGATGGATGATTAGGCTGTGGGCGCCATCTTCTGGCGAGAAGATATTTTGAAGAATGTCGATAACCAAACAGTTGATTGGCCCCATTGACTTCCATAATATGGGGGAAAAAAATTATGGAAATCAGTGGGCTCTATCAACCGTTTGGTTACCATCATTTTTCAAAATATCTTCTTTTGTGTGAAAAACGTGCATGTGCTTTTATTTATGTTTGATGATTACTTTTGCAATTGTTCATGTACATTTTGAAGCTTGAAATGTTGATTAGACTTTCAATGGATGGACGAACGAAAGTCGACCGTTTTGGAACGACATGAAGGTGGGTAAATGACGACAGAATTTTTATTTTATTTTCAAGTGAACTAAAATTTTAATGTTAATGAACTAATCAACCAGTCCTCTATGACAAACTATTAAATAAACTTATTTGCAAAGAATAGGCTAAACAAACAACAACCTGATGTTTGTCAAAGTAAAATGTATCTATATTTCACATATGCAACGACAGAACCACCAATGTATTGAGTAAAGTATAATATAACTTATGAACTAGTCAACTGTAAACCAACATTTAAGTTCTATCACTTGCAACAATAAGAATATGAAAACAACACCCTGCCCAAGGTATGTTTCTTTTTCTTTTACACATTTACATCTTATCAACAATTCTCTCCAGCAGGTTTAGTAACTTCTCCTCTCTTGCCTCTGCTTTCCTCTCCCAGGCCTCAGACCTCTCTGCCTCTCTCTCCAGGAACTCCAAAACTGGATCCTTATGCTGCCTTTTTGGTGGTAAGGGGCTAAACCCCGGGTCGCTCTCATCTGTTTCAAGCAGCTCTGTGGAACTACAATTAGGGGATGCTGAAGAAATCAGAGACAGCTTCCAACCAATTGCTTCATTCATCAGCTCAAACCATTTCCAGTTTCTTGCAACTGTGTCCCCTGACTTGGTCTCCACACCTGATGACTGCTTCAGTTCCTACAAATATTTTGGGCAATGATAAGAGTGATTCATCTCAGACCTCATGTAATGAAATAACACAGTGACTAGCGTCTGCTCCAAAATAGAAAAATCACCATGAACAGCAGTCAATAAGAATTGTGTGGGTATTTCATAAATATAGCCTATACTGTCGACATCATACTGTTGACATGACAACTTTACATGCGCAAAATGTATTTAACAACTACTAAACTGCAGGAGTAGGCCTAATACTGATTTTATAATGGTTTTGACAGGCCTTGGAAGAAGTAAAAATTACTCAAATAAAACAATGCATGATTTGCAGTTTTATGTTTAATACTAATGCAAAAGACAAACCTTAAACTTTTTTGTAAGTTTGGCTTAAATGAACAACTACTAGTCGACTAAAAAAAAATAAAAAAAATTAGTCTGAGGTAGCCCTTATTCCACATATTTTCGAACCAGCAGGCCATTCTGGGTTGAGCGAGCGACCCTACGGAATGATCAGAAATGCGCTCTCCGCTCACGAGCTCTGATCGGAACAAACCCGAACCGTCTGCTGAACTTGCGCAGAAACATCAAAATAGACAGCCAGCTTTTTAAAATAGTTTTTAAAACTAAACGTTTAGACTATTTTAGTACAAATTATGAGCTTATTGACGATTTTTTATAATTCTTGACAAAATTAGAATATATAAATTATTAATTTTTTTTTTTTTTTGTGGGCCTGTTGAAAAGTGGGTGGGCCACCCATGACGCCGTGCCTGCAGTAGCCCTATGGCAGTAGCCGACAGTTATTTAGACTTAAATTATTTAGACATCATAATTAATAACAAAAAAACAAAAAACAAAAACAAAAAAAGCTGCAACATTCTACTCAGGAATTCTGACTGATTTTTTGTGTCTTCTAAAAAAAAATAAATAAAAAAAAACAGTTCGCGTAAAGAGAGTTAATTTCACTGAATCGATTCAAATGAAAACACATGACATGCCCTGGATAAACAATGTAGATGCTTTGATACCGTTGAATTACTTTCATCTTAGCAAATACCGAGAGTATTGTTTAAATTTTAAAGACCAAACAATCAAATGAGAGATTGTTCACAGTTCACCTTACCATTAAACCCAATAACAGCCTCTAATGCGAGCTGAGGGACTTCTTGCGTGTCTTCTGCCATCGTGATACAACTTGCAGCTTCGGATGTAAAGAGAATCGATTCACTGAAATTAACTCTCTTTACGCTACTGAGCAACGAGTCCAAACACAGCGTGCCACTGTTGCCTAGATACGTGTGTTTAGCTCCCGAAGCCAGCACCATTTTCAACCGTTTTCAACACACATCCGAAGCTGCAAGTTGTATCACGATGGCAGAAGACACGCAAGAAGTCCCTCAGCTCGCATTAGAGGCTGTTATTGGGTTTAATGGTAAGGTGAACTGTGAACAATCTCTCATTTGATTGTTTGGTCTTTAAAATTTAAGTTTAAAAACTCGGTATTTGCTAAGATGAAAGTAATTCAACGGTATCAAAGCATCTACATTGTTTATCCAGGGCATGTGTTTTCTGGACTCAAAGTGCATCCAGACAGAGAACATATTATTTATCCTCTTGGCTGCACTGTTATTATTAAGAGTCTGAGAAGTGGAAAACAGGATTTCCTTCATGGCCACACGAACAACGTCTCTTGCATTTCTGTGTCTAAAAGTGGGCGCTATATTGCATCTGGACAGGTCACTTTCATGGGTTTTAAGGTGAGCTGGAGCAATAAAAGTAGGAAAACACAATTTATTCACATATATACTGGCAGATGCTTTGTTTTACTGTAAGACAGGGCTCCCTTAGTAGTCCATTCTTATAACCTTGGAATGAGATGATCATTTCTCACTGCAGGCTGATGTTATTATCTGGGACTATGAGAAGAAGGAGATTTATGCGCGCCTTGAGCTCCATAAAGCTAAAGTTGAAGATCTTAGCTTCTCCCCAAATGACAAGTATCTGGTATCTCTGGGTGGACAGGATGATGGCAGGTAAGATACTTCTTATTGCAGTGATCTTAAATTGATTTCCCATTGCATATTTCGGTTTGGTTTCTCACCTCTTGTGGTTTGATTAGGCAATATATATATTTCTTTTATATTAATTAATCTAGATGTACATTAGAAAGTCATTTCTTAGCATGTTTACGTTATGGTTTTAGTATCGTGGTGTGGAACATCGAGAGTAAGAAGGCTATATGTGGCAGTCCTGCTTCAGCACAGAGTGCTGGTCACTGCTTCGCCATTGAGTTCACCAACCTGAATGATGAAATCTTTGTCTCAGCTGGAAGGTAAGTCCAATTTTGTGAGATATTTTTTTAGAGATACCAATAATTTTTAGTATAATGATGCACACTTAATCTCACATTAAATGATTTCTGAACGATCATATGATGTTTTGATTCATAGGCCTATATGAAACATTTTTAATGTTTCTTATGATCATCAAGTCTGCATTTATTTGATAAAAAACACACATAATTAATAATATTACAATTTAAAACAATGGTTTTCTGTTTTAATATACTTTAAAACATAATTTATTTCTGTGATGCAAAACTGAATTTTCATCAGCCATTACTCCAGTCTTCAGTGTCACATGATCCTTCAGAAATCATTATTGTGTGGGGGGTTATTGTGAGAATACACATATGGCCTGGGCGAATACGCAAGCCGACATGAGCGTGCTTGACTCAAAGGTGCCCTCTATTTGAAGAGAGCACCTGAGAAGCTACTGGCTCAACACGTAAGCTATAAAACCTAGCAAACGTATTAGGTCTCGCCCAACCCACAGCTCTACAAACATCTGCCAGCGAGGCACCCTGCGCCAGCACCCGGGAAGCAGCAACACTCCGGGTGGAGTGGGCATGCAGCCCTGGGGGACAAGGTACACCTTGGGTATCGTACGCCAAGATGATGGCATCCACTATCCAGTGGGCCAGCCTTTGCTTAGAGACTGCCTTCCCTTTCTGCAGGCCTCCGAAACAGATGAAGAGCTGATCTGAGGTTCTAAAGCTTTGCGTTCTGTCCAGATAAGTCCGTAAGGCGCGGAAAAGCTAGGGTTGAGTCTGCCTCCTCCAGGGGCGGCGCTTGCAAGTTCACCACTTGATCTCGAAAGGGAGTAGTGGGAACTTTCGGCACATATCCGGGCCAAGGTCTCAGTGTCACCTGAGAGTCAGCCGGCCTGAATTCCAGGCACGATTCGTCTACCGAGAAAGCGTGCAGGTCCCCTACCCTCTTGATAGAAGCCAGTGCAAGCAAGAGAACTGTCTTGAGAGACAGAATTTTTAACTCCACTGTCCGCAGGGGCTCAAAGGGAGGTCTCTGAAGTGCTGTTAACACCAGAGATAGGTCCCAAGAGCAGAGGTGGGAGTAAGTCACACATGTGCAAGTCACAAGCAAGTCTCAAGTCTTCAACCTTCAAGTCTCAAGCAAGTCCAAGTCAATTTTGAGAAAAGCAAGTCAAGTCAAGTCAAGTCACTGCTTTATGTCAAGTCAAGTCGTAGCTTGGGTCACAAGTCACCGGCAAGTCATTCAAACGTTTGATGATTTCACTGAATTTATATATTAAAATAAGTTAAAACTACAGAAGTTGTGGACTATGGTTTTATTTGCAACATTTTTTTTTTTAAATATGTATTTCCACATACAGCTGAGTGGTTACTACAATAAAAATCTAAAAAATAAATAAAATTTCAAACTACATAGCCTAAAATGTAAATGTAACTGAAATTAGGCCAACATTAAATCATGAAAAAATAAATATGCCTCAAACATTGCAGAAGACCATTAAAAGGTATTAAAACAATTCACAAAAAGTATAATGGTTCCTATGCCACCAAATGGTATTCTTCAAACTGGCATCCCCTTTATATAAGTTATATATATTTTAAATATGAAGTTAAATCCGCCTAGGCTAATTAAAAAAATAACTCATACTAGAGCAATTTTTCCACCACATTTTGAATTTTGGGTTATATATTAATTCTGCTGGCATTTTGCCCCCGACCCCCTGATAACATCTAACCCTGCTTTAAAAGAAACATAAAACATGACAAAACATTAACATTTTTTATGTTGTTTTTTGTCATTGGAAAGAACGACATATTTGGCTATAAAGCATGATTGGAAAGAAATGTGGCAAATGTTATACTGTCACAGTGTCTGTTGTGTTTCCACTGGGTGTCCACTAGGGGTCCCTTCCTTCCTGTTTCCATTCATCCTGGAACCACATTTCCCATAATCCTGGTTGGTCCCATCACTGGTGATTATTCCCTGCTGTTCCCAATTATGTTGTTAGTGTCTGTGCATATATACCCTGTTTGTGTTAGTTCATGTACGGAGTCATTATTGTATGTCACACGTCTACACCAAGGTCTGTTTCTAGTCTGTTCTCGTTTTTGTTCTTGCTTGTTTTGTTTTATTGTTATTCTGACAGATTAAATGGTTTTCGACACTGGCATGGACGACTACGATTCTGATTATTATAACTTAGACGCTTGCATGGATGACGATGATTTGGACTGCCCTGAGTACTGTGTTGCTGCATTTGGATCCACCCATTTCTCCGCTAGCGATCGTGACAGAATGACTCCGTCACAAAATGGATCCAGCAGCATGAACATTTTGCAGGCTTTTGCATTTGTGGTCCGTCAAAGGGAGGAGGCCATGACGCTCAGGGTTCCTAAAGACCTTTCGTTCGACGACAGAGAGTCTTTTAGAGGAGAGCGGTTGGCCCGATTTTCGGGGACCCGTGGAGCTCGCAGAGGAGGAAGTACTAGAGGTGAGCCCCGGACCCAGCCTCTACTTCAGTCTTCCTTCGACCATGGTTCAGTGATACGCGGCCCAGAACACCCTTCGCCGCGGGTCCTGTCCCGTCCTGAACCTGCACCTTGCCAGAAGGGACGACGGAGGAGGAGGAAGACTTCCTCCGTGACAGTTCCGGTGGTCCCAGTTCCGGTGGTCCCGAGTCCGGTGGTCCCAGTTCCGGTGGTCCCTGTTCCGGTGGTTCCCGTTCTGGTGGTCCCAGTTCCGGTGGTCCGGAGACGGAGGAGGAAGAGAAAGGCCTCCTCAATGACCTGTCCGGTGGTCCCTGTTCCGGTGGTCCCTGTTCCGGTGGTCCCGAGTCCGGTGGTCCCGAGTCCGGTGGTCCCGAGTCCGGTGGTCCCAGTTCCGGTGGTCCCGGAGGCCGCCCCCTCCGAGCAGCTCGCTGTCATCCCTGAGATCATCTCGGAGCCGCCCACCATCAGTCCTGCCACGACCAAGAGAGCGGTCTTCCTCTTCTATGCAGTGGCGGTACTGCATGCGTGGAGGAAGCACAGCACGCCTACCGAGCCTGGGTCTTCGGACAAGATGGTCGCCGCCGAGAGTGTTCACGTCACGTCTGCCGAGCCTGTGTCTTCGGACAAGATGGCCGCCGCCGAGCCTGTTCACGTCACGCCTGCCGAGCCTATGTCTTCGGACAAGATGGCTGCCGCCGAGCCTGTTCACGTCATTCCTGCCGAGCCTGTGTCTTCGGACAAGATGGCCGCCGCCGAGCCTGTTCACGTCATGCCTGCCGAGCCTGTGTCTTCGGACAAGATGGCCGCCGCCGAGCCTGTGTCCCCTGACAAGATGGCCGCCGTCGAGCCTGTGTCTGTTCCTGAGCCTGAGCCGGTGGTGTCTGTTCCTGAGCCTGAGCCGGTGGTGTCTGTTCCTGAGCCTGAGCCGGTGGTGTCTGTTCCTGAGCCTGAGCCGGTGGTGTCTGTTCCTGAGCCTGAGCCGGTGGTGTCTGTTCCTGAGCCTGAGCCGGTGGTGTCTGTTCCTGAGCCTGAGCCGGTGGTGTCTGTTCCTGAGCCTGAGCCGGTGATGTCAGTTCCAGTGCCTGAGTCGGTGGTGCCAGTTCCTGAGCCAGTGGTGTCTGTTCCAGTTCCTGAGCCAGTGGTGTCTGAGCCAGTGGTGTCTGTTCCAGTTCCTGAGCCGGTGGTGTCTGTTTCTGAGTCGGTGGTATCTGTTCCTGAGCCGGTGGTGTCTGAGCCGGTGTTCTCTGTTCCTGAGCCGGTGGTGTCTTTTCCTGAGCCGGTGCCTGTTTCGTGGCCGCCCGAAGGGTCGTCTCCGCCCTGGCCGCCCGAGGGGTCGTCTCCGCCATGGCCGCCCGAGGGGTCGTCTCAGCCCTGGCTGCCTGCACGATCTACTCCGCCCTGGCCGCCTGAGGGAGAGTCTCCGCCGTGGCCTCCTGAAGGGTCGTCTCCGCCGTGGCCACCTGAAGGGTCATCTCCGCCCAGACCGCCTGATGGACTATCTGTTCCGCCCTGGCCGCCTGAAGGGTCGTCTCCGCCCAGGCCGCCCGATGAACTGTCACCCCCAGTGTTCATTCCCTCCCATGGTCCTGGCCCTCCGTCCCTCCCCCTGATCCCCCACAGTTCCACCTCCCTCCTGGACTTTTTGTTTGATTTTTGTTTGCTATTATGGAGCTTCTGGTAGCCGCTCCGTAAGGAGGGGGTTATGTCACAGTGTCTGTTGTGTTTCCACTGGGTGTCCACTAGGGGTCCCTTCCTTCCTGTTTCCATTCATCCTGGAACCACATTTCCCATAATCCTGGTTGGTCCCATCACTGGTGATTATTCCCTGCTGTTCCCAATTATGTTGTTAGTGTCTGTGCATATATACCCTGTTTGTGTTAGTTCATGTACGGAGTCATTATTGTATGTCACACGTCTACACCAAGGTCTGTTTCTAGTCTGTTCTCGTTTTTGTTCTTGCTTGTTTTGTTTTATTGTTATTCTGACAGATTAAATGGTTTTCGACACTGGCATGGACGACTACGATTCTGATTATTATAACTTAGACGCTTGCATGGAAGAGGTGTTAGTGAGGCCAGTAGGGGGTGCTCACCCTGTGGTCTGTGTGGGTCCTAACGCCCCAGTGTAGTGACGGGGACACTATACTGTCAAAGAGCACCGTCCTTCGGATGAGACGTAAAACCGAGGTCCTGACTCTCTGTGGTCATTAAAAATCCCATGGCACTTCTCGTAAAGAGTAGGGGTGTAACCCCGGTGTCCTGGCCACATTCCACCCATTGGCCCTTAACAATCATGGCCTTCTAATAATCCCCTTCCATTGAATTGGCTCTATCACTCTCACTCTCTCCTCTCTCCACCTATAGCTGGTGTGTGGTGAGCGCACTGGCGCCGTTGTACTGTGGCTGCCGTCGCATCATCCAAGTGGATGCTATACACTGGTGGTGGTTGAGGAGAGATCCCCTGATATGATTGTAAAGCGCTTTGGGTGTACAGTAGTACATATGAAAGCGCTATATAAATGCCTCATTCATTCATTCATTCATGGATGACGATGATTTGGACTGCCCTGAGTACTGTGTTGCTGCATTTGGATCCACCCATTTCTCCGCTAGCGATCGTGACATATACAAAACATATGCCATCATTAATTATCATTTGAATATTGACAACATTAAGCTACATTTGAAAACATAATTGTGTATAAAGAGGCATGCTGTTTTTACCAATATTCTCTCTAGATTTAAAGATTTAGTTTTAAAGAAAGTCAAATTAACAAACAGGTTAAACAAGCCATAGCTTACTTTTAGACGTGGTGAATGAAGTTCGACTGTTCGAGCTTGTGATGGTCGTCCGATATCCCTTGCCAGTTATTATGCGTACAGCAAATCTTCTTGTATGAATATGGTCAATTTTAGTCTTTATATCCAAAAAGAAACGATGCTGGGAGATGCCATGGGACAACGATGCCTTGTGTTTTTATATCTAGCGCGCTCACCGCGATGTGTTTTTTCTGTGCTTGTGCAGCGTCACGCAAACGATCAGAATCTGATGACTGGCGTCAATGGTTCCGTTGCTTTCATTTTGTTCATCAATTGATGTTGCGATGATTTATATAAAAATGTATATCAAGTCATTCTCGAGTCATACAGTTCAAGTCAAGTCAAGTCTCGAGTCATTGGATCTCAAGTCAAAGTCAAGTCGAGTCATTTTCTTAATTTAGTCAAGCAAGTCTCAAGTCCTTAAATTTGCGACTCGAGTCTGACTCGAGTCAAGTCATGTGACTCGAGTCCCCCATCTCTGCCCAAGAGGGTTTGGAAGAGATGCGAGGAGGGTTCAACCTCCTTGCTCCCTTAAGGAACCTGACGATCAGATTGTGCTTCCCCAGGGATTTCTCACCAACTGCATTGTGATGTGCGGCAATAGAGGCAACATACACTTTGAGGGTGGAGGGAGACAGCCCTCGCTCCAACCCCTCTTGCAGGAAAGAAAGCACCGATCCGACGGAACAAACTCTGGGGTTTTCTCCGTGAGAAGAACACCAATCGACAAACAGGTTCCACCTCGATGCATAAGCCAGTCTTGTGGAGGGGGCTCTAGCAGAGGTGATAGTGTCTACGACAGCTTGTGGTAGACCCCTCAGAACCTCCACTTCCCATCCAAGGACCAGACCTGGAGTCTCCACAGGTCTGGACGTGGGTGCAAAATGGTGCCCTGCCCCTGAGAGAGAAGGTCCTCCCTCAGGGGGATGGGCCAGGGAGGGGCTGAAGAGAGGAGTATAAGTTTGAAGAACCAGGTCCAGTTGGGCCAATAAGGGGCAACTAGCAAGACCTGCTCCTCTTCCTCCCTGACTCTGCACAGTAACTGTGGAATTAGGCTCACCGGGGGAAACGCATACTTGCGTAGACCCGTCGGCCAGCTGTGTGCCAGTGCATCCACACCTAGAGAGTCCTTGGTTAGTGAATAAAACAACTGGCAGTGGGTCGTTTCTGGAGAGGCAAACAGGTCTACCTGTGCGGACCCGAAACGATCCCAGATCAGCTGAACCGACTGGGGGTGGAGTCGCCATTCCGTAGGCTTTATTTGCTGTCGTGAGAGCCTGTCAGCGGCACGATTGAGCAGACCTGGAATATGAATGGCACGAAGCGACCTCAGATGCTTCTGACTCCACCAAAGGAGGAGGCGGGCGAGTTGTGTCAGATGACGTGAACGTGCACCACCTTGCTTGTTGATGTATGACACGGTCGTGGTATTGTCCGATCTGACCAGTAAATGCTTGCCGAGCAGCGGCGTTTTGAGGCGTCTCAAAGCAAGTAGTACCGCTAACAACTCGCTAACAATTGATATGCCAATGCAGCTGAGGACCTGTCCAGCGTCCTGCTACTGCATACCCGTTGTGCGTGGCCCCCCAACCTGTCTTGGAGGGGGTCTGTGTATGTATCACACGAACCTGCCTCCACTTGGTGGCATTGAGTACGGGAGGAGGCAAACCTGGGTCCTTGAACCGTACTCATCTGCCAACTGGCGACACGAGGGGATTGAGGCAGGCCAGACTGATCTGGGGTGTCTGATAATCTGAACCTCTTGAAACCCAGGGTTGAGAATTTCTGTCCCTTTGGCGATTCGGAAACCACTGTACTCCGGAGAGACAATGGTGGAACAACAACCACCAGAGAAACTTTCGTCCCCAACCCTGGGTGGCCTGTATCAGGGACGCTTACTCCTGCCTCCTGGACTGGCAAGATCTGACACAGGCTGGGCAGCCTGCCTACGGCTAGCTCTATGCTGAGGCCCGAGCTGTGGCGGGGGCCTAACAGGCTGAGCTGCCTTAGGGGGGCGCCCTCTGCGACGTGCTGGTGGAGTGACTGCTAGCTCAGCAGGCCTTCGCGGCAGGGTGTGTCGGGCTTCCTCCACCTGCGACTGAGCTACAGAAGGCTGTTGGGCACCACCCACTGTAGCGTCGCCGAACAACCCCATCTGGGAAATTGGGGAGTCCAGGATCCGAACCTTATCCGCATCCTCCATATCAACCAGACCGAGCCAATAATCATGCTGCTGAACCACCAGAGTGGACATTGCCAGACCGATCGCGCAGGTTGCCACACTTGTGCTCCGAAGAGCCAAATCGGTTGCCTTACAGAGCTCACCCATGAGCTGACAGTCTGGCCTACCCTTTTGCACGTCCTGGATTGTTTTATATGGAATAACGCCCTTCACCAGTGCTGGAGCACACAGGGATGTCCGCGGCGACACTGACTGGAAACCCCGTCAGTGAAGCACTCACTTTCCTCGCCCTTTAACCGACCGTCAGCCAACAAACACAAAGGTTGCTGTGAGAACAGCAGTTAAGAGATTCAGAAGCTCGCGATCACCGCTGCCACACGCTGTAACGTCAGCACTGGGAGAGCTTCCAACAGAAGTGCCGACACACACAGGCTTGTTATTAAAGTACACTTTCAGAGATATCGACATAACAACCGATCGGCTCCGAAGTGAAAAGAATGAATGGTGGGTGCATCCACTTCCCTGTTATACCCGTGCTGCAGGGCGGGGCGTGGATTGCGCACCTGCCAAAGCTCATTTGGCTTGATTTGTATACTATATCGAAGACATCTGGCTCCCTGGCGTGATCCCATCAGTCGGTACGATTGACTAAGTCGAACGTTACCCGACTGAAAGGGAACGTCTCGGTTACCAATGTAACCCTCGTTCCCTGAAGGAGGGAACGGAGACTTAGTCCCCTTGCCACTATTACTGGACCACCGCTGACCGGGTTCCGCTCGGCTCCTCAGCGAAAAAAAAAAGAATGGTGGGTGCATCCACTTCCCTGTTATACCCACGCTGCAGGGCGGGGCGTGGATTGCGCTCATTTGGCTTGATTTGTATACTATATCAAAGACATCTGGCTCCCTGGCGTGATCCCATCAGTCGGTACGATCGACTAAGTCGAACGTTACCCGACTGAAAGGGAACAGCATTTATTTAAAATAGAAAAGTTTCTAACAATATAAATCTTTATTATAAATTTAACAAATCCTTACTGAATAAAAGTATTAATTTCTTTCAAAAAAAGAAAGAAAAAAAAATACTGACCCTAAACTTTTGGTAGTGTATATTGTTAAAAAAAAAAATTTAATTTCTATTTCAAAGAAATGCTGTTCTTTTTTCTTTCTTTTTTTACTTTTTATTCATCAAAGAATCCTGAAAAAAGTATCATATGTTGTAAAAAAATATTAAGCAGCACTTTTGTTTCCAACATTGATAATAAATCAGCATATTCAAATGATTTCTGAAGGATCATGTGACTGAAGACTGGAGTAATGGCTGATGAAACTTCAGCTTTGCATCACGGAAACAAATTATATTTTAAAAGCATATTAAAATAGACAACCATTATTTTAAACTGTAATAATATTTCACAATATTACTGTTTTTTCTTTATTTTTTCAAATAAATGCAGGCTTGATGAGCATAAGAGACTTCTTTCAAAAACATTAAAAATAATAATGTTGGTACACACACACTTAATGTCACATTAAATCATGAGATTGTTGTGCATACAAAAATCTCAATTGATTATTAAATTTAAAACCAAAATGAACATTTGAAATGCAAACAAATATTTCCTATACTGGCACACCAAAGCAAAAGATAAAAGTAAGCATATTATTTGGTGAAGAGTCTAACATACCTTTTGCACAATTATGTAATTTATATATTTACTAGTGCAAAATACCCGTGAAAAATCAGTGTGGAAATTATGCTCCTTCTAAAGAGCTATTTTTGCCGTGTGTGTTTTTAGTAATTGTTGGTTTGGTGTGTTTGAGTGCTCATTGTTACAATTACACAGCAAAAGTTCAGTGACAATTTTATTTGTGCATGGTAGAAAGCACAAAGTGAACTCTGAGAAAACGCTATGCTTGAGCAAACAGTTTGTGAATAGGCTACTACAAATGATGCCCGTGAAAGAGACTGTGAACACATTGAATAGGATATGTTTAGTTGGTGAATAGCATAGGCTACTATTACACAGTAGCGATAACGTTAAGCGCACCTGAATGAAATATAATATTCAGAAGTAAACAGCATAGCTGACTTACAGATTCACTTAACATCCACAAATGAATAAGCGCGTCGATTCAGGGAGCAGTGCAAAGTGCCCGTGCAAAATCAGTTTTTGTGAGCTGATTGCCGTCAAAAAAGTTCAGAAGATATTTCTTAGCGATGGCTGATTCCAACAGTTTCAATATGATAAAAAAATACTTTTATATTGATTCAATGGATTAATTGCATTTTGAAAAAAAAAAAAAAGTGTCATGAATTTATTGCATTTTTTGGGGGAAATTATTGCATTTTTGGGGGAAAAAAGATTTGAATTTGTTATGTTATTTTAACCTAAAGATGCTATGTGAAAGTTTGAAACAGAAAATAGTGGTTTTCATCTTGCCACTTTCTTGGTAAAGAAAACACATTTTTACTCAAATTAATCTAAATGGATTTATCACGTTCTGGAACCAAACTATAATATATAGAAGTAAACAGTGTAGCTGACTGAGGCCCCGTCCACACTACTGCGTTTTCGTTTAGAAACGGAGAATTAAAACGAATACGATCTCCGTCCACACCAGCGTTTTAGCTGCGTATTAGAATTGATCTCCGTCCACATTAAAACGACTGAAAACATTGTCACTATTTTACCGGGAATTGTCACAGATCGCTCGAATAATAGCTTGCCTCCGGCGCATGTAGGCAGTTAGCATTGTAAAATGCAGAATTTACTTGCACAACAGCTGCTAGAAAAGATATAGCCTACGCCATGACTGATGACACCCAATCATAGATCCGAGCGTGAGCCTCTACTACGTCATCGTTTCTAAAGTCCTCCGTTTTGACCCGTCCACACTAAAATGCCCTCCGGAGATTCAAAACGAAAAACGGGTCGGCAGCGTTTCTAAACTTCTCCGTTTTGGGTCTCCTTTTTTTGGCGTTTTAGTGTGGACGGGAGGTGCAAACGTAGCAAAAGGTCTCCGTTTTTAAACGAAAACGCAGTAGTGTGGACGGGGCCTGAGTGTTTATGTCAGAATGTTTATTTTTAAACCACAACCTTCTTGGGGCTTCTTTGACCGATACAACCCTCTAATGTCAGAATGTTTATTTTTAAACCACAACCTTATAAAAATGATATATTTAACGATATCTTTTGCATTTCTCATCCAAACAACATCAAACTTGGCACTGCACTTATTCATGCCCGTGGCAAGACACCTGTCGAATTTGAAATCCATCGGACTAACAGTTCGAGAGATATGCGGTTAACAGACACACACACACACAGACAGACAGACAGACACACAGACAGACAGATGTTTCTGTAATTTATAGATAGATGGATTTATCACGTTTTGGAACCAAACTATAATATTCAGAAGTAAACAGTGTAGCTGACAGATTGTCAGAATGTTTATTTTTAAACCACAACCTTCTTGGGGCTTCTTTGACCGATGTTTATTTTTAAACCACAACCTTCTAAAAATGATATATTTAACGATATCTTTTGCATTTCTCATCCAAACAACGTCAAACTTGGCACTGCACTTACTCATGCCCGTGGCAAGACACCTGTCGAGTTTGAAATCCATCGGACTAACGATTCGAGAGATATGCGGTTAACAGACACACACACACACACACACAGACAGACAGACAGACAGACACACAGACAGACACACAGACAGACAGACGTTTCTGTAATTTATAGATAGATGTAATATTCTGTAGTCAGAAATCAGCTGAGCACTATATATACTACAGATTGATGTAGTGTGTGCGTGAAAAAAAGTGCTTATCGCTTTCTGCACATGTTAATTTAGAGTGTGTTTGTTTGTTGTTGTTTTTTCCCCCAAGTGGAACTCTACGTGTGTGGGAACTGGATTTACCCAACAGAAAGATCCGGCCCACAGAATGTCAGACTGGACAGCTTAAGAGAATTGTCAAATGCCTTGAGGTGAGTGAGAATCACGGCTACTGCCGGTTCTGGTTCTCTCTTCTTCTTTTTTTACCTGCTCATTCCATAGGTGGTTTTCAACGTTTTTTTGAATGGCTAAAACTGGTATATAAAACATCACTAAACGTAAAGTGTTTTTCAGATCCCAAATGATGATAATTATTTCTACTGTGGAACTACAAGTGGGGATATTCTGAAAGTGAACCTGAAGACTAGGTTGCTCAACAGCTGTGGACCTGTTAAACAAAAGTTCAGCAAGGTGAACCTACTAATTTTTTTTTTTTAAGTTGCCTCTTTATACATTAGATGCATGACTTCTGAAAAAATGCACTGATGCACATTATGTGAATTGTTTTCAAAATAATGCACTGTAAATATTTAATTTCTCTTTGACTGTTTTATTATCTCTTTGACTACTGCTATTATTTATTGCACTACACAGTCCAAGAAACATGATTAAACAGAGACACAAAAAACAAGCTGAACAACTAGTTTGAACAAAAACAAAAAAAGGATGAAATTTTAAAATGCTTTGTCTTGTTGTCGCAGGGAGTGAACTCTCTTAAAGTCTTGAAGACCGGTGATATTTTAGTTGGATCAGGAGATGGGATGTTGACTTTGTGCTCAGGAGGGAATTTCAAAACCATAAAGTCTGTAACAACCTTGGTTTCCTCTTCTTTCCTCTTCTCAGTTTTTTTATTTTCTTTTATGTGCTCTTTGTTTTCCTCATTTGTTATTATTTATTGTTTCTATCTGCCTTCCTTTCATTCAACCACTAATTACAGTTAACTATATGATTTGTGACAGGAGTGTTCAGTTGGAGGGAGGGGTGACGTCAGTTGCCCTGCGTGGAGAAGGCCATCAGTTTTTCGTCGGGACAGAGACAGCACAGATCTATAGTTTAAGCTATGCTGACTTCAAACCAGAGCTCATTGCTACAAATCATAACAGTTCTGTAAAGGATGTGGCCTTTCCTTTGTGAGTAATACATATGAACACCTCTCTTCTGCCACCAGAGGGAGACATTAGCTTTGTATCGGTGGCCTATGTAAAATTCATTGACATCCATCTATTTATGCAAATCCTCTCTATCACTCTCAACAGTGGGACGTCAGAGCTCTTTGCCACCTGTTCACAGAATGATATAAGAGTGTGGCATGCTGAGTCCTCCAAGGAACTTCTGCGTATCACAGTGCCCAACATAACATGCAACGCTCTGGGCTTTATGCAAGATGGCCTGAGCATCTTCAGTGGTCAGTCTCATACAGGATGACCTGTTGAAATGGTTTGAGGAGCATAGCGTTGCTTTTCTATGTTGATGTATTTTCCGTTTGAAACACTTTTTGTACACTCCTTGGCACAAAAAAAAAAAAAGGTGGCCAAGCCAAAAATGGCAAAATATGTAGTGGTATTTAATCACAAATCACTGGTCAGGAAATTAGCAAGATTTGCACACCTACTGTAGATAAAGTAACAGCACGGAATACCCTTCTCCAATTTGTAGAATCTTTTTACAGGAAGAAGAGTCAGGCTACGTCTACATTAATCTGGATAGATTTGAAAACGGAGTTTTGGTTTCAAACGCTCTCCGTCCACATTAGCGTGAATGAAACGTTTTGTTTGACTTTGTGTGTAACACTTTGAAACGTTTTGAACACTTGAAACGTTTTCAAGTGTTTTCCAAAAGTTTCTCATCCACACTGAAATGTCGGAAAACTCTAAATTCACCATACAGCGCATGTGTAAACCCTCATAAAAGCTCACTTAGATGATACAGACAGAACAAGACAGAATGAAGTTACCACGCAATTTTTCTGGCAGGATCATTTTATTTAGCAAAATATCTCACCATTCACCAGTGTGTGCAGGTCACACTCACCATTTTATGTTTGGTCTACAACGCAACTGGTCTCATGTTTTGCCGCAGGACAGCATATGCGAGTGAATTTTCTTTACATCTTTACAGGACTATGAAATGAAGAGTGCAAAGTAATATATTTTAGCAGCTGTGTGAAAGTGAATAGCACATAACAGGCACAATACAGGTATAAACATGAATATATATGGGTTCAAAATGCGTCACATGACTAAACTTACATCATCGTTTTTAAATACCACTACTACGCAAAAACGGCGTTTTCAAATGTATCCACTTTGGAGAGCATTTTCAAAAAGCTTAGTTTTTGTTGCTAAAAACGCAGTCTCAGTGTGGACGGAAGGCCAAAAGTGAGAGAAAAAGATGTGTTTTCAGTGTGGACAAGGCCTCTGTGTTATTCCACTCAATGTTGATGGCTTTAAACAGTTCATGAGCAGTTGAAAAATGTCTCCTAGGTCGTTTGAGTTCATTTGTGAGACCAAATATTCACTATAGTCTTCAAATCTGGACTCTGACATGGCCAAAACATGAGCCTTGATGGCCTTGTTCTCAAGCCACTTCTTGGTTGTCTTTGAAATTTGGGCAGGAGCATTGTCTTGTTGAAAAATAACATCTGATCATGTTAAGATAACGAAGCCAGCCATTCTGCAATATTTTCCTGTACTCCAAAGCTTAAAATGACTTTTCACAGTGAAGTAGCTCACCAATACCAGCAGCTAAAAAGGCTCCCCACACAATGAAACCTCTTCTTCATGCTTCGCTGTGGTAGAGAACAGAGATACATTTATTATTACACTTCTCTTTTTTTTCTAAAAAAAATAATAATTTTTTTTTTTTATTACACTTCTCACCAGATCTTCGAAGACACCCTCTGGATCATCACCATGCAACTTGTGTTTCATTGTGATTCATCACTCCACACAAATCTGCTGATTCACACTGAATCAAACTTCCAATTTCTGCCAAAAACTTAATTATGTCTTTGATGACAGACCGCAATGGCATTTTGCTAATTTCTTGACCAATAATTTGTGGTTAAGACAATTAAAAGCTCAGGGTTTAGCCATTTCTTTAGCCCAGGAGTGTTCAAGCTGTAATAAAAGTACAAGCTGTATCTTAACTAAAGACACAGACAAAACACGATACTACTTGGTGTTGCTAGTTTGATGCTGGTTAGATTTATAATTTTAATTTAAATAATATATAATAAATGGATGTTTAACATTGTAAAGGTTTTTTTTTTTTTTTTTTTTTGAATATGATTTATTGGATTATTTACTTGTGAAAGTTTTTTTTGTATTATTTTATTTTATTTTTTACAGTTTTTGCAGTACACTAGAATACAGATGACCTCAAAACTTATAGACATGGAGTCACTAAACTCCAATAATTAATTCACAGGGTCTTTTTACCGGTATTTAGTAATAATAAAAAGTTTGAATTATGCACGAACGTGCTAATTAATTCACTCATTTAACACGTTTGGAGTTCAGTACAATGCAGTTACAGCTTTCTTTATTTGATAACTTTTTTGACAGCTTGGAACGATGGGAAGATTCGTGTGTTCACTCCAGAGACCGGGAAGCTGAGGCTGATAATTCATGATGCCCACAGTATGGGAGTGACTGCCATAGCAGCAACCAATGACTGCAAGTGGATTGTCAGTGGAGGGGGAGAAGGACAGGTACGTGCTGTATCAGATACACATCATAAACTCACTCTTGAGAGCTGTGCTCATGTTTTTAGATTAAACAAATGACATTAAAGGGTTAGTTCACCCAAAAAAGAAAATTCTGTCATTAAGTAGCAATGTCATTGCAACTTTCAAGGCCCTGAAAGGTAGTAAAGACATCTTTAAAATAGTCCATGTGACTACAGTGGTTCAAATGTAATGTTATGAAGCAACGGCAATATTTATACAAACAAAACAAAAATAACAACTTTATTCAACAATTTATTCTCTTCTGTGACAGATCTCCTAGCATTTCATAGCATTACATTTTAACCACTGTATTCACATGGACTATTTTAACGATGTCTTTACTACCTTTCTGGGCCTTGCTGTCTATGGAGGGGTCAGAAAGCTCTCAGATTTCATCAAAAATATCTTAATTTGTGTTCGGAAGATGAACAAAGGGTGTGGAATGAGGGTGAGTAATTAATGACAGAATTGTCATTTTGGGGTGAACTAACCCTATAACCCACTTAGTTCATGGCTACTTACCTAATTCATTATAACAAATACATTTTTGTGAAATATTATTTTAAAATTAAATTAATTCCTTTTTTGAGGGGAAAAAAGGGCTGCGGAGTGAAACGAAACAATTTTAAAATGTATTAAAACAGTTTAGTTTCAGCCTTGGTGAGCATAGGAGACTTCTTTCAAAAACATTAAAAAACCTTTAAGACTCCAAAATTTTGAACAGTAGTGTATGTAGGAAACTAGTTTCCTTGGGAAACAATCAAATACACAGTTTAGCTTTTATTACACTACTACAGTATCTATTTTACAGAGCCATGCAATAATAAGTAGAGATGTTTTGGTTGTTTGTAATCTAAAACATCCTTACAATAAATGCAGAATAAATGTAAACCTTGACATCTCTCTGTAATGAAGGTGCGAGTCTGGGAGATATCCCAGAAATCCTATCGACTCATTGAGACCATGAAGGAGCATAAAGCCACAGTTAACTGTATTAAGATCAAGAGTAATGACAAGGAGTGTGTGACGGCCAGCTCTGATGGAGCCTGCATCATCTGGGACCTGGTGTAAGTTTGAAGAGCATCAGATCGTAGATATTGCCCTCATGTTATTAATCTATGCACAAGCTTGTCATGTGTTGAAAATAGTGCTGTTAAATCGATTAAACACTATTAATTGTATCTAACATAAAATGTTGTTTACATAGGCTAATAAATATATATATATATCATATATATATATATATATATGTGTGTGCGTATGTGTGTGTGTGTGCGCGTATACATATGCACACACACACACACACACACATATATACATATATATGTGTGTGTGTGTGTGTGTGTATACAGTATATATACACACACACACAGACATGTATAAATATATATACACACATATATTATGTAAACACAAACTTTTATGCTAGATGCGATTAATCGATTTGACAGCACTAGTTGAAAAGTTAAAGGGTTAGTTCATCCAGAAATGAAAATTGTGTCGTCAGTTACTCACCATCATCGTTGATGACGTTCCATGACGATTTTCGTTAATCTTCGGAACACAATAGACCTTAGTCAAGGTAGTGCCATATTTAATTTTTGACAGGAATGAAAAGGCTATGAGGGATAAAATACAGTGCGTTCAATGGATTGTACTGTTGTTTAACAATATACCAGTTGTTCAGCTGACGGAATGTCTTTGCGGAAAAACAACAACAACTTTCAGTAGGCAAAAGCTCCATAAAACAGTTGAGTTGTGAAAATGATCTAGGACCTTTATACAGTGCGTGCCATTGTAAAGACTGTACATCTATCCCTCACAGCCTTGTTTTCATCTGCGTTAAATTTAATATGGTGACTAAGGTCTATTGAAGATATTTTGAATGTCTTTTTGATTTTTAATTTCTGTCCCTCTATTGAAAGTCTATTCACCCAAAACTAAAGGAAATGCGGTTGAGCTTCCATTTGCCATTTTTGAGCGCTCTATGTATTTTCGCTGATCAGTGTTTATATGTGAATAAAAGTCTAAATTAAATCTGTTCATCATATAAAGTGATAGTGTCTCTTCAGAAGACTTGGATTAAACCACTCGATTCATATGGATTTATTTGACTACGTTACGAACGTTTTGAGGCATCCGATATTTGGGTGAATAGACATGAGAGTGAGTAATTGATGACAGAATTTTAATTTTTGGGTGACCTGTCCCTTTAAATCATACACCTTCACATGAACCAAATATTCAGAGTACTTAATTTGCTTTGTGAAAAAAAACATTTTATTTGATGTCATCTTTAACTTTATCTGTCTGGGTTCTTCTGATTTCCCATTCAGGAGGTTCATCAGGAATCAAATGGTCTTGTCCAACACCCTGTTCAGTGTTGTATGTTACCACCCTGAGGAATACCAGATCATCACCAGTGGCACTGACAGAAAGGTACAAGACTAGACTGATCTAGACTGATGTACTGGCATGTGTTTGAGAGAAACGTGGCCAGAAAGAGAGAGAGAGAGAGATGGATAGGTGAGAGAGTAGAAAAAATGTTCAGAGATAGATACTGTGTGCACAACAACTAGCTGACTAGCTCTCCTAGTCTCCTGTGGATGTACTTTAGTATGATCCGCTCATTCTACTCTGTGCCAAATAGTCCATCTGCTAGTTTAGGGCACAGCATCAGTGTCAATTTAAAGAGCTTATTATAACACGTATGGTCGGCTGTGTACATGCGTCCATCACACAGAAGCAAAGGAAAAATTGCTTTCATTCATATTTCATCTGTGGGGGGAAAAAAAGTAAAAAATGTTACATCATGATGTTATGTTTTATTTAAAGACCTTATATTATTTGCTAGTAGCTTAATTTATTATCAACAATGGTATCAAAGGAGCGTGTATAACATTTTGATGAAATATTTGCTGCATTTGGATAACGAACAAACGTGTGTGGTTCAATTTCAGCCATCTAATAGCAGTAATTAATAATACTCAAGACTGTAGCCAAACAAACACAAATATGACTCCATTGTTGTCCAGGAAAAGCAGCCAAAACCAGCACAGTAGGTACAGTACTTGAAAGGACACAATGCTGGGGTCATGCCGGATACCCAATGCTGGCGCAAAGCCTGCTGGGACAGATCCATCTCAATGAGGCGTACCAGACCTGCTCTGTCTGAAAAAAAAGAAAGAAAGAAAAATTATTTATGACAGAACAATTCTATCAAGTTTTAAAAGGTAAAAGCACTTAAAACTTGATAGAATTGTTCTGCCATAAATCATTTTTCTCTTTCTTTTTTTTAAACATGTTTTGAACAGCCTCATAAGTATGAAGTTTGATACATGGACAGGATGTTTTAATAAAAGAAAATCATTCAGAATCAGAATTTCTTTCATTTATTTGTTCCTTTTTTAAATGAATAATCCAATTATCCAAAAAAAAGCAAAGCCATATTACAAAAGTGAACATCCCCATTACTGCTGAAATGCAATAAGTGACCTACGGAAATTCCATTTATGTAATATCTGTTGAGTACAGCGCAGGACAAAGAACAACTAAGGCTTAGAGCCATTTGTTTTTTCTTAAGTTGCACTATAACAAATTACATCTTGATTTTTCTCTCTTATCTGAGTGCATGCTGAGAAATTATATTGTCTTTCTCTATTTTTTCATACTTTTGATTGCTATTCAGTCAAATTTATCAGCCATCGTTGTGATTTATTTTATTTTATTAACAACCTTATTTATTTGTTTGTTACACCACCATTAAACCATTTAGACCAGGATAAGACATCTTACATGCAATCTTTAACCGTTCAACAGATTGGCTACTGGGAGGTGTATGATGGTTCTGCAATCCGAGAACTTGAGGGCTCCTTGTCCGGAGCTATAAATGGCATGCACATTTCTGAGGAGGGAAAATATTTTGTGACTGGTAGGTACCTTCAGTATCTTTTCTCATGCTGAGTTATTTTCACAGAGTCATTCTTCTGTCATATGGCAGATGTAACAG
This sequence comes from Rutilus rutilus, assembly GCF_951802725.1. Taxonomy (NCBI): domain Eukaryota; kingdom Metazoa; phylum Chordata; class Actinopteri; order Cypriniformes; family Leuciscidae; genus Rutilus; species Rutilus rutilus. The sequence continues at coordinate 21,316,556 of NC_140217.1, read as the reverse complement.
TAACAACAGGTGGCACAATAAACAATATAAACAGAAGTATGTATTACGCTGCAGAAAAGCATCATTCGCAAAACAGCTGGATAAATGTCTGCTCGCCAAACACTTGCAGAAATCAAACTGATCCCAGCAGTTATTTTTAAATGAGTTTCACAGTTTGAGACGATAAGGTGCTAATCTAATATTCCTGGTTTTAGTGCGTATTCATGCCGCTTTCTGCAGTTTAATGCTAAACATCAGACGTCTCTTTCAGGTGGAGATGACAAACTACTGAGGCTCTGGCTCTATTCTGATGGCGAAGTGACCCACGTTGGCATCGGGCACAGTGGAAGCATCACAAATGTGAGGATCTGTCCCAACAGCAGATATATTGTCAGCACCAGTGCCGATGGAGCTATCCTAAGGTGGAGATACCCACAACCCTCATAGAACCCTAAACAGTCAATAAGATCATCTAATGCAGTTCAGATATGATGATTATTAGAGAAATATAAATTTGCCTTGCACATATTATAAAAAATTTAAACCCAACAGAATAGATATTAAATTTGCTGTAATATTTTTTAAGAGCAAATGCAGGCCCTTTGGATTTCAGTTACTATATTTACACATAATATTACAAATGAACTTGTCACCATAATCTGCAAGAAAACATTATTGTATAATAAAGTATTTTAATGTCATAGAACCAAAAAGACTAATGGTACCTTCCGCTCCTTTTTCTTGCAAATAATTGTAGAACAAATTAGGTTATGAATTCTAATGAGATTTAAAGGTACCATTAAACAGTCCAACTCCAGTCATTTCATTGAAATAAAGCAGCTTAGAGCCCCAGTTTCTGAGGACTTTTTGTGAACTGCACTGTCAGCTAATATATCACCTGAGAATCTCCAGAGAGCTGGCGGGGGAGGTTTGGAGAAGTACAGCAAGGCATGAACCCAGCATCTGGATGTGCCTGTCCCAAATTTCCTCTCACCTATGAAGAAGTCTAAATAATGAATATCTTAACCCCTAACAGTAAGGATATTCAACCATATTCAGTCAGATAGGATTTTATTTGGAGGGAGATGAGGGGTGCTCTGCTAACTTGCATGCTTTGGCAATAAAAGTGGTTTCGTGTGAGGTTTCAAAAGCAATTTAGTTGAGATCTAATTAGTAACTGAAGATACGTATCAGAATCTTCAGTATCTATAAGTGAATATTATGCCATGCTTTACATTGTGACAGTTCATTGGTTTAGCCCACACTACAGACAGCACAGATCTGACTATCCAATGACCTTGTTGTTGTTGATATAAAGAAATAAAGTAGCAAAGCCAGTGGGTCCAATCACAGTGTTCTCAGTAATCATATACTGTAACAGTATGGTAAGGTGTCTGATAATAAAGATGCCTTTCAAAAGAGAAACACGTCTGATAAGACTAGGATCATAAATGTTGGTGTTTTACAGATTAGATGAAATCTGTAAAATCCTGTGCTGAGTTTATTCTTTTTCTGCGCTCCGTCTTCCTTGCTTATAAGCGTAATGGGGTTACAGTTATGAAAATACATGAATATGATTCAAGACATGAAAATAAATCATGGAGGCACTTTTAAAAGAAAGCACTCAGGGCAACAGTAGGGGGCTCTTAATGCTTTATGAAAAGACAGACCACAACTGTGGTATAATTGCTTATGAACCTCAGAATATTTATCATAATTAATGTTCATGTCAGTGGTTCACAAACTTTTTTACTCCATTTTGTTTCACAACAATATTGGGAGGCCCAATAACTTTTTCAATTTTTTTTAATTTATTGCAATTTAACTTTCTACAACTACAACTTTCTACAATATTTTAGAGCTTGATATAACTAGAAAACATATATATTAATTATAAAAATGCCCATGGAGTTTTATGATTTTATTAATTTACATGACATGATCTAGAAATTACACTTTACAAATGAGTCTTTTTCAAGACAGTAGGATCCCTGGTTCTTCTTATTCCTCATCTTCCTCTTCAAAAAAGCAAGCTGTTAAGGAGGTGAATTAAAATAAGAAACATTTCGATTTTTTGTTGATTTGACATATTTTAATGCTGGAATGTCTTATTTTAAATCATTTAAGTCATCTTGGCACCTTGGTCACTAGTTTTCACACACAAGAGTATTTATTTTATTTTTAATGAATAAATGACCAGATGAACCTCGGAATATGTATTGTCATCTACATTTACAGGACAAAAATTATTCCAGTTTCAGGAAATCTGAATATATGAGTATGTCCAAATGAAGGTCATTATGGAATCACGTGACCTTCGTATTGTCATTCATTGCAATATGATGTCATATTGCTCAGAAAATCCAAACGGCTTGATTGAGAGTGTTTAGATTTATTGAGGATAAAAAAAAAAAATGGTGAATGGATTTTTTTCATTGTATGGTGGTTGTGTCCACACACTGCAAAGACACATTTATATGCAAACACCATATAAAAGTGAATTTTGCATCTGATGACCTCTTTAAGAAAGGCTTAATTGGAATGTGAACATTAACTCCACATTTAAAATGTGAAAATCAAGTTTTTAATGTTGTTTATATGTATATGCTGTGTTTTTAACATGAGCAAATGAAAAATCGGGTAGATTTAGCCATATAACGAGGCAGCGGTCTGACTCCAAGATGGCGAACGGAAACATGGTTTGTGTGACATAAGCAACACATTATAGCTGTTTGATAACATAGTCAAGCAAAAGGCTAATCATATTAATTAACGTTATGTGTCCGACGTTGTAAAGAGTGATACAGATTGTGCAGTTTTTCTCAAGTTGACCGAGTGGATCTCTGTGAGTGAGTGAGGCGGGGTAATTTGCATATTACCACTAAGTCACATTTATTTAAATAGGGCTTTTTTTACAATACAGATTGTTTCAAATCAGCTTTACAGAGATAACAGGAAAGTAATGCAAAAAAGATCCAGAAGAAAATAGCCTCACAGTCCAGCTTAAATAAGTTCAGTGAGGTTTCATTTTTGTTGTAAAAAAGTTATTAATTTAGATTATTTGTATATTAGCAGCTCTGGAGAAAACCGTAATGTCATCGTCCAGCTCAATTCAGTTCTCATATAATGGTGTCAATGCAGGCAGATCAATATTATTGTTGAATATTAAATGTTAAATACTAAATGAAGCAAGGGTGTAGTTACATTCAAGCTATTTAAGGCATGAAGAGTTTATTTTTTATATGTAATTTTGGTGATCAAAGATTAGATTTAAGGGGGACTTTAAATACGGAATACATACAGCAATGTTTGTGTTTGGAGAGGATATAGTTGAGCAGCGATGAAGCAGGTAAATACAGGTGTAGATGGACTTCCGTCTTCGGGCTATTCATTGGTCACGTTCACTTCTCCCAATACATGTTCAAAGTAAACCAGGCTAATAAGATTCATAGTGGGAGGGTAGAAAGCCGTGTATCCACCATTCAGACCCATACTCCAGCCAGAAGCCAGAAAAGAGAGCGGAGAAAACAGCCAGTAATGGGCATCCACACACAAGCACGCATGTAGGTGTGGTGTAAAGAACAAGAGTTGTGACTGAATGGAGTTAAGCCCAGTGTCATTTCAGGTGCGAAAGCGTCATGGATAAAGCGAAACCAGCGCAGCTGAGATCAGCGATAGGGAATGTCGGGACCGCGTTAGTCATCATGAGCCTCGGCGCCGACACCGGTGCTTTTGGAGTCTGTTTTTCATCGTCGTGATGGTTTAGTGATGAAGAATTTCGAGACGCACAGGACGCCGTGTCTTCACACCGTAGTGCACTTGTTTCTCTTACTGACTTCTGATCGGTTTGGGTGAAACAACAGACTAAACATGGATACGCCGAGGGAAACCAGGAAACAAACAATCAAAGCCAAATCAACCAAGCGCAAGAACAAAACGCACAAATCCCAGAAGCTGTTCAGAAGGAAATCGTTGAGATCGCTTGGGAATTTTATGAGCAGGATTGTCAAAACTTTGGGCACTTTAGCACACTTGGGGGACGCGGACCAGCCGGACGCGGGAGAGGATGATGATGGGGGGTTTGGGGACACTCTGAGCGCCCACAACTCTGGGAATTACAGAGAGAACTCGACGAGGAAGACAGTTGCGCCCGCATCATCTTATGGATCTGTGAAGGAAAGACTGTCCTGGTGCTACGGCGAGAAAACTCCGGGAGTTCAGGGTCTGAAGAATCACGGAAACACCTGTTTCATGAACGCCGTGGTGCAGTGCCTGAGTAACACGGAACTTCTGGCAGAGTATCTGGGTCTGGAGCAGTATAAATGTGAATTATATGAGCGGAGGATCAACGGGGTGGTGAAGAGCGAGGAGGTCAGGGGGGAGGTGACGGAGAAGCTGGCGTCGCTAGTCAGGGCGCTCTGGACGCTCGATTACACGCCTCAGCTGTCGGTGGAGTTTAAGGTGAGTTTCCACCAACTTACACAATGGCACGCCCCTATTAATCAACATAGTGTAGACAACTTCTTTGAGAGATCCTTTCTTTAAATGTAAAGTGGAATCGTTTATTTTTGATCATCAACAGGTGAGTTTGTCTGAACTGCATCCCCGAGTCAACCAAATCACAGACATTTTGAACCTATAATCGATTCTTTCGGACATGTACGATTCGTATTGATGGGGGTTAACAGCACCGACTCCGAATTGAACCGAGAACAAGTGATAGCATTCGGAATAATAATAAAATAAAATGTAGCAGATTCTAATTGACTTTCATGAGCTCAATTATGGTTGCTACAAAGTAAACTGGGACACTGAACACCTTTATAAACAACACGTTTGTTCAAAACATTTTGGAGCATGCATAGATGCCACGCTAGGTCAGGATTGGACTGAACCACTGAATCGTTCTAAATTGATTCTATAAAACGAACTGTTCAGAAGAACCGATTCACGGAAATAAGTAGACTTCCTCATCACTAATTCAAAAGTCTGCTCTATGCAGTCAAGTGTCTGTGGTGGAAGTGGGAGGGGCTTAGAGTAGGAGGAGACAGGTGAATCACCTGTCAACAATTCCACCAACTTGTTTCGCAAGTATGCAGAATGTTTTTATTTGTCAAAAGGAGTTTTGTTAGATCAGAAAAGTCATTTGTTTTTACTTTGTTTTCCTTTTTGCAGGAAAAATGGCAATAACACTACCTACTAACTGGCAATAACACTAGTTTAAACATTATGCATTTAAAACATTCAGATAAAGTCATCCACTAACAGCAAGATTGCTCACAGCTATTTAGTTATGTACAAATGCTTTGAAGGCACAGTGAATCTTGTAACTTAATGCTTTCCGAGAGAGAGAGAGAGAGAGAGAGAGAGAGAGAGAGAGAGAGAGAGTCGCACATTAGTCCACATTCTTAACAGACTTTGCCCCTGGTGTTCACATTCATTCAGATCTGCCCTGTTTACCCTTTATGAGGACAGTTTCTGCTCTGTCTATAGACCTCATTAGCCTATAGTATGAAGTGTATCAAAATACACCCTTTTAAAAGCCAGCCTGTCCCGGAATTTCACTCAAAGTATTTCTGAAGCCTAGTTATAGGCTAAAATGGTCCTTTAAACTATTAACTGTAGCCTTCTCTGTCATGGTTTTAAATAGTCCTATACTATCTAGTCCAGAGTTTAATAAGATGATTTCCTGGAGGAAGAGCTACTCCAGGACTAAATTGAGGCTTAAATTAAACCTACCAGGAGCCAGGTTTAACTTCAGGTTAACGTTGTGTTTCAAAGAAGACACATGTAGGCCTATTACTTAGATTTATACAGTTGTCGTCAGAATTATTGGCACCCTTGGCAAATATGAACAAAGAAATGACAAAAACCTAACCTTTCATTGAAGCAAAACAACTAAAAATGGGGGAAATCTCATTGTGAATTTTTTTTTTCTTTTTTTTTTCTCTATACATTGTCCACAATTAATGGCACCCTTTTATTCAATACTTTTTGCAACCTCCTTTTGCCGAGATAAAAACAGTTTTCTTTCTATTTTGTGCTATTTTCTTGACTTTCTAATTTGTGAAGCTCAACAATCTTTTGCTGCACATCAGAACTAAATTTCATGTATATAATAATTAGTTTACTGTCATTGTGAAGGGAAAATAAACATCAACTAAGCCGTTTTCATCCTATTAGGCACAACAAGATTAATAATGAATGTGTACATATTGAGAATTAATATAATACAATTGGTAGCCTTCAGTAAATTAAAAAAGCTCAGCTTTAGGAGGGGAAGAGATGAGAAAAAGAAAGAGTGATGGATAAGAGGAGAGAGCAGGTATTGACAAATAATCTACTGCCCGCTAACATGGTTTTAAAGCTATTTCTTATCCTTGTTTGGACTTCAAACGTCTTGATATGCACAGATCAGATACATACATTTTTTTACCCTTCTAACAACCTAAAATTTAGGACTTCAAGTGATTATAAAGCCCTGCCTATGGCCCTGTATTAGGCATAAGATCAATGAATTAAAAAAACTTAGTTACCTACCTTTCCTGGTATAGCCTTCAGTAAATTAACGTGTCTGGGACCCTATGTTTACTTTCTTCACTAACACAAAAATGAAAAGCCTATATCAGTAAAATCTCAGCTTTAGGAGGGGAAGAGCCAGGGCAAGATAAAAACAAAGAGAAAAAGAGAGTGATGGAGATGAGGAGAGAAAAATAATCTACTGCCCACTGACATGGTTTTAAATGTATTGTTATCCAATTTTTTTGCCCTTCAAAACATGTTAAAATGCACATGTAACTGCCTCACATTTGGGACCTCAGTGATTCTAAAACCCTGCCATATGCATGTTAATATGCAACTATAGTTAATAGTGAGAATTAGACCCTAAACTAAAGTGTTACCCTTTTTTTTTTTAAACCATACCCTTGTTGGGGGCTGAGCCCCCCTAAAATGAAAATCCTAAAATCGCCCCTGGTACCGGTCAAATGTGACACTGGATCATGTGACACTGAAGACTGGGGTAATGGCTGATGAAAATTCACTTTTGATCTCAGGAACAAATTATATTTTAAATATATTAAAATAGAAAATCAATATTTTAAATTGTAGTAATATTTCACAATATTACTGTTCTTTTTTTTCTGTATTTTTTTTAAATACATGCAGGCTTGATAAGCATAAGAGACTTCTTTCAGAAACATTAAAAATAGTAATGTTTCCAAAGTGTTTTTCTACTGCCATTGTTTTTCTTGGATTTGCTTCTCAGTTTCATGCAATTTTAAGATTTTGTTGGTTCATTCCATGTTTTATAGGCAACCTCTGTCATGCTAATTCAGATTAGCACAGTTGGTTTGAAATGAAATCTTGTTTGTTTTTGTTCAACCAGGTGTTAGTAATCTGTACTCAATCTGTTTCAGAAAGCCATTTTGTAAACCACGATTAGCTATTCTAGATTAAGGCCTACTCCTGGATTAATTTAAACCCTGTCCGAGAGCCCCAACCCCACACACACATATTTTAGTGCACACAAATTCAAAGAGTCATTAAGCAAAACCCTCTCAAATTTGTCTCATTATGGCCACGAGTTTAAAATTCATTTTAGTATGATTTATAGTTTACATGTATTATTCATAAATGTATTATTATAGTGGCCATAATAATTCCTTCAGTGTATTTGTAAAACTAAATCGAAAAGTGTGTGTGTGTGTGTGTGCACTTGTACAATTATCTTTGTGAGGACCAGTTTTCATTTTAGACCATTGGAATGAGGACAAAGAGAGTAAAGTGAGGACATTTTGGCCGGTCCTCACTTTCTGAGACCCCTTTAAAGGCCTTTTTGAGGGTCAAGACTTGGTTTTAGGGATAAGGTTATAATTAGGTTAAGGTAGGTTTAGGGTCAGGGTTCGGGTTAGGCACTTAGTTGTGATGGGTAAGGTTATGGTAAGCGGCTAGAGATTGCATTGTGTCAATGAATGTCCTCATAAAGATAGATGTACAAGAGTGTGTGTGTGTGTGTGTGTGTGTGTGTGTGTGTGTGTGTGTGTGTGTGTGTGTGTGTGTGTGTGTGTGTGTGTGTGTGTGTGTGTGTGTGTGTGTGTGTGTGTGTGTGTGTGTGTGTGTGTGTGTGTGTGCGTGTGTGTGCATCGTCTCGGTTACCCAGCAATGTGCAATACTGATACACTCACCACCTCAAGCACAGCTTGTGTTCTGCTCAGATATCATCCTAAAATGAAATGTTTCTGATATCTGTCCCATTTCCATGCATTCCCCTTTACTTCTCAACAACACCCTGTCCTGTATGTTATAACAAATAGAATGTATTTAGTTTCTCTGTCATAATGAATGGCACTTCCATAGGAACAAAATGAAATATGATAATTAGTTTAATTAGTAATACTTAACCATTCAGTTTTGTGCTCGTCTTGTTTACAGGGTTTGGTTTGTTACTGAATAGTAAAGACATGAAAGAGGCCATATGGTAGAGGCCACAGTGGATATTTAGTCTCCGAGGTGAGGAGATAAATGATGAGGGTGAGAAGGAAGGTCAGAGGAAAGTGAATAACACAGAGCCTGGACATCAGCAGAAATGAATGACTCCTCCATATGGAGAAACAAGACAGACTGGACATTATGACTTTTATGCATCTCTCTTTGCTTTTATTCCTTCCTGCCTGAGTTCTATATTCATGCCAGTGTTTTGTCGTCCAAGCTCGGTCCTGGAGGGCCACTGTCCTGCAGAGTTTATACAGTGAGGAAAATAAGTATTTGAACACCCTGCTATTTTGCAAGTTCTCCCACTTAGAAATCATGGAGGGGTCTGAAATTGTCATCGTAGGTGCATGTCCACTGTGAGAGACATAATCAAAAAAAACAACAGAAATCACAATGTATGATTTAACTATTTATTTGTATGATACAGCTGCAAATAAGTATTTGAACACCTGAGAAAATCAATGTTAATATTTGGTACAGTTGCCTTACAGAGGTCAAACGTTTCCTGTAGTTTTTCACCAGGTTTGCACACACTGCAGGAGGGATTTTGGCCCACTCCTCCACACACATCTTCTCTAGATCAGTCAGGTTTCTGGGCTGTCGCTGAGAAACACGGAGTTTGAGCTCCCTCCAAAGATTCTCTATTGGGTTTAGGTCTGGAGACTGGCTAGGCCACGCCAGAACCTTGATATGCTTCTTACAGAGCCACTCCTTGGTTATCCTGGCTGTGTGCTTCGGGTCATTGTCATGTTGGAAGACCCAGCCTCGACCCATCTTCAATGCTCTAACTGAGGGAAGGAGGTTGTTCCCCAAAATCTCGCAATACATGGCCCCGGTCATCCTCTCCTTAATACAGTGCAGTCGCCCTGTCCCATGTGCAGAAAAACACCCCCAAAGCATGATGCTACCACCCCCATGCTTCACAGTAGGGATGGTGTTCTTGGGATGGTACTCATCATTCTTCTTCCTCCAAACACGTTTAGTGGAATTATGACCAAAAAGTTCTATTTTGGTCTCATCTGACCACATGACTTTCTCCCATGACTCCTCTGGATCATCCAAATGGTCATTGGCAAACTTAAGACGGGCCTTGACATGTGCTGGTTTAAGCAGGGGAACCTTCCGTGCCATGCATGATTTCAAACCATGATGTCTTAGTGTATTACCAACAGTAACCTTGGAAACGGTGGTCCCAGCTCTTTTCAGGTCATTGACCAGCTCCTCCCGTGTAGTTCTGGGCTGATTTCTCACCTTTCTTAGGATCATTGAGACCCCACGAGGTGAGATCTTGCATGGAGCCCCAGTCCGAGGGAGATTGACAGTCATGTTTAGCTTCTTCCATTTTCTAACGATTGCTCCAACAGTGGACCTTTTTTCACCAAGCTGCTTGGCAATTTCCCCGTAGCCCTTTCCAGCCTTGTGGAGGTGTACAATTTTGTCTCTAGTGTCTTTGGACAGCTCTTTGGTCTTGGCCATGTTAGTAGTTGGATTCTTACTGATTGTATGGGGTGGACAGGTGTCTTTATGCAGCTAACGACCTCAAACAGGTGCATCTAATTTAGGATAATAAATGGAGTGGAGGTGGACATTTTAAAGGCAGACTAACAGGTCTTTGAGGGTCAGAATTCTAGCTGGTAGACAGGTGTTCAAATACTTATTTGCAGCTGTATCATACATAATAGTTAAAAAATCATATATTGTGATTTCTGGATTTATTTTTTTTTTTTTTTTTTGATTATGTCTCTCACAGTGGACATGCACCTACGATGACAATTTCAGACCCCTCCATGATTTCCAAGTGGGAGAACTTGCAAAATAGCAGGGTGTTCAAATACTTATTTTCCTCACTCTAGCTCCAACTTGCCTCAACACACCTGCCTGGAAGTTTCTAATATGCCTAGGCAAGCCTGCAAGGTTAGCAAAAAAAAAAGTGTAATGCCTGCTAATGCTGTGGGATGCAGGGAAGGACATCAGAGGCCTTTTTTTAATATATGTCAATGGAGGAGAGGCTTCACTATGCTTAATAAAGTGATTTTGTGGGAAAACGGCTTATCATTTAATGAATTGACATCGGCTAATCTTCAACATGTTTGCTCTTAAATATTCGTGTTGGATTGATTTATTCACTGAAAAGCAAATGCTGTTTTATAAGAGAAATCACAGACAATTGCGTGACAGGTGTGATTCAGTTTACAGCACTTCTCATTCATTTCTATGATATCCGCAAACAGTCGCACAACTCTGAACAAAATGACTGTAATGTGATTGGTTATCAAAGCACACGTGATCCAAGTTAGCATTACGCTTTCTCCAATGTTAGAGCCACGGACACTCGTATCTCCCGTTAATAAGACCATTTCTGGCATATCTTTATTAACTGGTCAGGTGTGTTTAATTGGGGTTGGAGCTGAACCAGACTGAATCCAAAATCGCCCCCCATACCCTCAAATAGGCCATTATTTGAGGGGACAGTGGTGTCCAAAACCATAGTGGACATTATCGAGTGCACTAATTCAATACCACATTGCACTGCAATAATGAGTGTACAGCTGATGTACACTCAACGGCTGTCCGAATTCGCTCACTCGTTTTCATTCACTTCAAGTGAACTGTATTAGTGGACTAACGTTGGAAATAGTGGTTTAGGGGGCGATTTCGGATTCAGTCCCAGAGATTGTCTTATTATAAGGAGATGAGAGGGTCTGTGGCTCTTACCATTGGAAAAAGCGTAACGGCTAACTTGGATCACGTGAGGTCCCTCATCTTATTATGGCACTGATGTCAGTGGCCAGCTTTCAGAGTTTTATGACAGACAGTTACAGTTACACACAGTTTCTTGTGAAGTAGCGCGTTCGTCTTGTGAGTAATGTTCTATATTTGGTGTTATATCGCTAGTAAACGTACAGTAGGACTGCAATGTTTGTCGAATGTGTGTGAATTGCTTTGTACGATTCAGATTACAGTGCACATAAAACCACACATTTAAGGTTTAGATTTGAATCTGTATAGCAGAGATACTAGTCATTAAAAATGTAATTGTAATTTAATTGTTGAAATCTGGAATCCATATAAAGATTTCAAGAAATATATGTATTCTTTCTATTTTGTTCACCTTCATTCATTAAAAAGTGTTATTATTATTATTATTATTATTATTATTTTTAGGCACAGCAGTCATAAATCATTACAATTCAAGTCTAATTCATTTGTTGAAATCTGGAGGCCATGGTGAGTACACATCATTATTGTATTTATTTTTAATAAAATACATTTATTTCATTAAACAACAATATAATACAATATTTAGGATTTAAATGATTCATTTTATCTTTATTCATTAAAATGCATCATATCAGCACCATAGTGCATGGCAGTCATAGTCATTCAAGTCTTAATTGGCAAAGAAAGAAAACATCGAAATTGTTTATTTTCTTTAGGCAATATAGATAATCGCTCAAAATTACACAGTGGTTATTATTAAATACTACTACACATTTGCTGCTGGTAATGTTATGAATTGAGTCTTACCTGTCGCGACATTCCTTACTCTGCCTACTGTTATAAAACAACATTTTTATCAAGGCAAAATCTACATTTATTTCCCAACAGAAGTATTGTTTAGTGGAAAACATGTTGAAGATTAGCAAACAGGCTGTCTATTCATTAAATGATAAGCTATTTCCTCACAAAAGCAATTAATTCGGCCTCTTCTCCATTGATATTCTTTTTTTTTTGTAAACGGCCTCTTGTCTGGAGCGTTAGCTTTTTTGGCTAAAGGTTGCAGGCTTGCCTTCAGTGGCTTTGTCTTATCTCCCAATTATAAGACCATTTCTGGCGTAAGACCTTTATTAGCTGTTCAGGTGTGTTCAGTTGAGCGGCCCTTCAAGAGCAGGATTGGACATCCCTAATCTAAATCAATCATGCAAATGAAAAAAAAAAAAAGTAAATTAGAATGCCATGGTACAGTATCTTCTTTATACTGATTTATTGATCAATATTGGGGTAAAACAAATGTAAGCTGAACTCGTTTACTAATTTCTTTCACCAGAGGCTTTTAGATTACATACTGTGCCTACATACTAAATTGGTAAGTAGGTAGTGCTAATCACACTCGAAGTTGAACCGCTTTTTAATAAACAGTCAAATTTGTATGTGACCTGTCCACCTTATTGCTGTGAGTGACACATTTTTAAAGTGGAAAAATGAAATTGGTGCCTCCAGGATTTGCATGATGTGTGTGATTAAAATAATGTTTCCAACACTTTAAGATGACAAATTAAAAATAAAGAGTCAGTCTGTCCTGCCTTAGTTAAAATTGAATATGTTAAATATTTCATACTGAACTATGATATGGACACAAAATATCCCACAGGTCAGATTAGATTCCTCAATGAGCCATATTCGGCCAACTGGCCACGTCTTTGACACCCCAGATCTAAAATGGAAAACTAGTTGATTCTAAAATGAAAAGATGAATGTGGTAAAGGAACATTCCAGCGCGTCTGTCTGGAAAGCTTAAGAATAGGAGGGAAACTCTGCTAGCAGCGCTGAAGCTGAGGTTATGTAATTCATCATGTTGCTTTGAATTGGCAATGGAACCAAGACAGGTCGTGGTAACCTGCTAGACTTGTTTTCATTCTTGTGTAAGAGAAAGGAAAGGTTTGTTCTCGGAAGTGAAGGGAGCTTGGCAATGTGTGTCTAACTAATTCACACACAAATAGTATTGTTTGCCCATTGGAGCTTTATATTGTAAGAAGAGGTTGAAAGAACAAAAATGAAATGTTTTACAATTTACAGGGTTTCAAAGTCTCTGTGCTATTATGTTTAGTGACTTATATGAAGTTCAAACAGTTTGCTACAGTATGAAAGGGTTGATAGTTGATCAATGGCTTGTTTGCGACTAGCTGGGAGGAAGAAAGTCAAACCCGGTCAGTTTAAATCTGTTCAGAGATGGGTTCGATTGAACTCTGTTGATTTCATTTCCTAAATATCTCATACTAGAACACCTGTTAACCTGCTGTTGCTGTAGGCCTATATACATGTCAAATAAAATACAGCCTGAAGTTCCTGTTGTTGTTCGCATTTCTGTTCGTTAGAAGTATCAGTTTACAGCCTGCAGTCCTGATAGACGAATATTCATAGGTGTAAATGTCATAAAGCTGCAGTACAAGGACATCTTGGAACTTTGGACCCAGTTTACTCATGCAGACATGATTTGAATTGATAAAGGGTATCTGTGCTTCAGGTGAGCTGTTGTGACAAATAACATTGAGTATGGAACAGTCAGTGTGAATGCCCTTAAAAGAACAGAACACCTCACCCTCATGTCATTGTAAACTTGTATGACTTTCTTTAGGAAAATAAAAGAAGATATTTTGAAATTGTTTTGGGTTATGGTATACACAATGGAAGTCAATGGTAACCCAAACTGTTTAGCTACCCACATTTTTCAAAATATCATATTTTGTGTTCTGTAGAAGAAAGAAACGCATACAGGTTTGGAACGACATGAGGGAGAGTAAATAATGACCATTTGCATTTTTGGGTGACCTATCCCTTTAAGTCACTGTGTTGGATTTGAGAACCAAAAACAGTCCAATTTGCGAATGAATCATTCAGACAAGTTATAACTTTACTAAAAGGATTTATAAGAATGACTCGTTCACTAATAGGACAGCTCAAGCTGGAGCGTTAGCTTTTTTGGCTAAAACTGTTTAGCTACCCACATTTTTCAAAATATCATCTTTTGTGTTCCGTAGAAGAAAGAAATGCATACAGGTTTGGAACGACATGAGGGAGAGTAAATAATGACCATTTACATTTTTGGGTGACCTATCCCTTTAAGTCACTGTGTTGGTATACTAATAGGACCGCATTACTTCTCTCTTGTCATGGAGTGTTTGGGTTTGACTTAAATTTCAATCAGTTTCTTACACAAAGGTTTATATGGCTTTAAAAGACTCTGAAAATTGTGCACGCTTCAACCATTTTTATCATATTTTTATGGTGCTTTCGCATTAGTTTTCATTCATTGTAATTGCATGGAAAAGAGCAACCATTCAGCTTGAGCTACCAATGAGCTGACATGAGGGTGAATAAATGAAGACTGAATTTTCATTTTGGGTGCACTATTTCTTTTGATACAGCTGAGCAAACACCATAGCAGTGATAAATGTTTTTCGTCTTGTAAATAAACATGTTGTGCTGGTTAATGCAATTCCGAAACCATATAAAATGAGAAATACACTTTTTTTTGAGGATTGGAGAATGCAATATTTGAGGATTTTGTTTTTCTTAAGAGAAGAGATTAGCAAAATGAGGTTCCATTATAGAAGTACAGAATTTCTGGTCCTACTGAAGCTTTGTGATTCCCAAAATCTGCCTCTATCCCCGATCAATCCAAATATATGTAGATAAGGAGATTATTATGATCTGATTATGTGATCAGATTTCTTTACATACTGTCTGTGGCACAGCCCTCACACTCAGATGACAGTGTGGGAGTTTGACATATTCCTGACATATCTTTGGGCATTTTGTGCATGTTAGTTTTTAGGCCTCAAATAGTTCACAACAAATCAGGTGTAAACTGACTTTTCAAAGCTTGAGAGAAGGAAGTGAGAGAAGTGGAAAATCTCTCTTCATTAAAGTCGATTTTTGGACTCAGGTGAAAATGTGTTTATCTTAGACAAGTTTGCGGCTCAAAATGTCACTTTTCTTTTCTTACAGCACCTGTAAATAAAACTGCAAAATAAATAACACCTCACCTTGTATATTTTCAGAATATACAACAGTTAAGGGCTGTTCACACCAAGAACTTTGACTATAAGATAGCTATAACAATAACTATATTAACGTCAACACAAACACGATACAGTTTTGAATACTATTAGTGGGCGCTGCAGTCATGTTGTCTGCCACTTTAAATGCTCGTGCTCTTTAAAGTTGGGTGGATTTTGATTGGCTGTCACCGTTTTAATAGTTCACAAGTTGTAAAAAAAAAAAAAAAAGTGAGTTCAAAGATATTGATCATAGTTGTCATTAATCGTCATAGTTGTGGTGTGGACTACTTCTCAAAGAATTAGAGCAATTATTAAAACTTCGTAGGTATAGTTATCATTATAGTCATGGTCCTTTCTTTAGCTCTGGTCCACGAATTTGGTTGGTTGAGTAGTGTTCCAAGGCTGTTTATTACCACAGCTGTCAACTTGTGAGTTTCATATTGTGTTGATGTGAAGGGGAAAAGATTTGTAGATATGAAGTTATCATGTCATTTGTTTTAAAACTTAATCCAGATTCCAGATCAACATTTATCTGACACAATCTCCCGCTCCTTCCCTAGAGTGCTGTGTCCAAGTATGGCTCTCAGTTCAAAGGAAATGCTCAACATGACGCTTTGGAATTTCTGCTCTGGCTCCTGGACAGTGTGCATGAGGATGCCAATCTCTCCACCAACAATAACCACAGCGGCAGAGCCAAATCGTCCAGCAAGGTAACACACCACCATCAGTCCTTCTAAACACTCTTTGAAATATTCATCAACATCAGCATCAACTAATTGGTGGACAATCCAGCGACCAGCATTGTAATTTTACCGCTAAAGGGTTAATATCGAAAATAAATAAAAAAACAAGAAAAAAATGACATAAGCTAGTAGAATGCACTAAACGACTAGTCCAGGAGTTCTCAACTCTGGCCCTTGAGGTCCACTTTCCTGCAGAGTTTAGCTCCAACCCTAATCAAACACAACTGCCTGTAACTTTCCAGTAATCCAGAAGCTGCGTCCGAAATCGTAAAAATGCTACCTTTGGAGGATGCTTTTCAAGGTAGGAAGGCATCAAGGCATTTACGAATTATCCAATGTTAGCTTCACTTCCTGTCTCCTAAGATACCTCCATCTGATCGGTTTTTAAAGACCGCATAGATGTATCCTTCGCTACCTTTGATATCCCACAATCCTGTGCGTTCCATTCCGTGACAGCAAAGGTCTTTGCGCAGAGTCCAAAATCTTTGCACGTTAAAAAATAAATACGACCTCACGTTGTGTCAATCACGTTTACACACTGCCCCCGAAACTTTATCACTGTAAAGCTGTTTAAATAAAGATGACTTGATTTGACAAGGCTTAAGCCTAGTCCCAGACTAAAATGCATGTTTGAGTTGTTTTAACTGAAAGCAACTTGCACTGACATATCTTAAATTGTCAGTGCCATTGTTTCGTCTCAAGATGCACACCAGTAATTTATTTTTCTAAGGCACGTTTATAAAAGCCTAATTTGTCTGTGGAAACCAGACCTTCATGTCATTTCTAGCGAGAAATTACTATTGTTGTAGTTAAATATTTGCTTAGTTTTTTTTTCACCAAAGGTCTCTCTGTCTTGCTGTAGATCATTAAATCTTTATGCTCCCTCAGAAGTCTGTCCGTTTGAGGAACCGTCATGCACAAACGCTGCTTGCAAAGTCATTGCCTGATAGGGCAGCAAGGCAACAAGTCAGCTGCCTAAGTTTTCGGACGCAGCCCTTGATTAGCTTGTTCAGATGTGTTTGATTAGGATTGGAGCAAAAGTCTGCAGGAAACTGGAACTCGAGGGCCAAGGTTGAAAACCCCTGGACTAGTCTGTTGCCATGACCCAACCTTGCTTAGGAGATAAGTGTTTTTCTCAGCACACAGCATCAGATATGTTATTAAAATGCTTGTTTGTTTCTATAGAGATATTTAGTTCATATAAACTACAATAACTGGAACTTAAACTAGAACGACTAGAACATCCCAATAACTTTAAATATGTAGTTTAAGGGATAGTTTCTGTCATCATTTGCTCACTCTCATGTCGTTCCAGACCTGTATGACTGTCTTTCTTAAAATGAGCGCTTCTGAGAAAAGAAATAAACTAATTGCTAGAAGTTGTGAACTTTGTGAAGTTCATGGCATTGTGAAAAGTGGCAAATGACCAGGCTTGTGTCTTAAAGTTTGCCAACAAACTTTGTTTTCAGAGTTGTCTCTGACATATTTTGTGCTTATTACTTGCAGGGAAACCTAGTTAACGCACAGTTTCTGCTACTTTCTACTTTGCAGTCCAAAACACTGCAGACTACTAATTTAAATAAGATTCCACTTCAGAATAACACTGTAAACATCATAACCTGCAATGAATCTTAAAGAGCTATTTCTACACATAAAAATTTGTTTTGTCGGTATAAATGTATGATTCAGTGATATTAAATAGTATTTTTGATCAGTTAATTTAGATGTTTCCATTTTTCAGTGTACAGACCTCTGGATTGGATAAAAACCTGCATATTAACACATTACAAAATTATAATAAATAGTTCTTGGTTATATTGTTAACTTTAAATGCTTATTTGTGCACTGACATGCATTAAAAAATGATTTGGTTCCCCGTTTGTGTTACACGTTACAGTTCATTAGTTCATGTTCACCCAGTTCACCCCCCATAACTGCATGACTATTTTTTTGTTTTTCTTCCATTGATGAGGCACTGCATCCAAACTACCAGTCATCTCTTGTGTGTCTCTTTACATGGTGTTTCTACTGAGTCTGAGGTCTCAAACTCCATTAAGCTAATTGCAGCCTAAGATACGACTCCCCCCTGTGCATGATACATTGGCTGACTAGTTTTCCTGTTTCATTTGCTAACTTTTGTGCTAGAGAGAGTGTGTAGGAGGGAAACATGAGTGAGTGGATTGGTGTGGGGGTGTTGTGAATGTGTTGTAACGTTCTGTATATTTCAGTAAGACCTTATTGTAAGTGTTTATTCTCTTTAGAAATCTATGAGGAATTAGGGAGCGTGGAATGCACTTAATAAAAATTCACTGGGGTGTTTAAAAGAAGGTGCAGGTTTGATAATTACACATAATCACCCTCTCAGAGTTTGGAGGCTGTTAGAATGCAGTGGATTGTACAGTGTCAGACAGCAGCAGGTCAGCTCAAGTCTGTTTTGGCAGTGAACACACTTCAGCCTTTGTCTGCTGTAGTGGCAGCAAACGAAGACGCCAAGCCTGCATGGTAATGTGGCAGCTCCATCAAGAGCCATTTTTAGACTCATCACAGAATGGGTCCGTATCTCTGGCCCCATCACATCACACTCTGATCTCATCCAAACAGAGACACAATTATTACCAGCTGAATAACAACTAGACACTTTCATACCCCGTTATTGCTTACAGTTTGACATTTGAGTTCGAAACTCTTGCAAACTCTCGTTTAAATCAGTGAAGCTTTACACTGTGTGTGCGATCGTTGATTGTATAGGGTATTTTTATAGTTTTGGTGTGCAGTTTGCTCGTGTCTGCATTGCAAGTGAGTGGTGCAACATGATGTGTGTGAGCACTAGGAAGATTCCACTTCTTTTTCACAACAGGAGGGACCGAGTCTGAGTCAAGACAGAGACCTCAAGAGGGTCGAGTCAGAGTCGTGACCAAGAAATATTGTATCGGATTCAAAACTGAGTCCGAGTTTTGACACTGATATTCACAATTTAAAATCTTAAACATAGTTTCAACCATACAAATCAAATGTTTCTAGTTAGAGAGAGAACAAGAGAAATCGAGTAAGAGATGACAGGTCAATTGTTTTTCCTGGGCTGTTTGTAAAAATATCAGTATGATTTACCATGAAAGTGCTCGTTTCAGTGGTTAACCTCAAAAGAGTGAGAGTTTACTCAGAAATTAGTCGGTCTTGGCTATAGCCTGATGTACTGCGCCTACATGATCACAAGAATCTATATCAGTTTGAAGGAAACATGTATATAAATAGTTGTGACAATCAGAATCTTCCTAATGCTCACACTTTAATAGGATTTACTCAGCCAAACAGAACCTTCTCTGAAGGAGATATTACTCAATGCGTCCACCGCCTCAAAGCCCAGCTGTCCATCTGTAATTTACCTTCATCAATTTAAAAAAAATTTTTTTAAAGACCCTATTCCGTTGATGCATGGAAAAATTAAAGCAATACAATTTGCATTATTCTCTACGTAACTCTTCCAGACTTTCTGGAGGTGAATAATTTTAGAAGTGGTTAGTTTTGCACTTGATGAAAAAAGCTGCACTTCAGTTTCTTTGGCTGTTGTCACAAATTTCTCAGGTACACTTAAAGGGATAGTTCACTTTGAAATTAATTTTTGATATGTTTTAGCTTACCTCAAGGGCATCCAAGATGTAGGTGTCTTTGTTTCCGCAGTAGTTTCAATTTTGATATTTTTAGGTCAAACCGTTCTTGTCTGTCAGTCATATAATGCAGGTCGATGGTCACTGGCTCAAAACACAAGCACAGAGTCCAAATTAAACAATTCCCCATCATAAGTACACATTGATGGCCTAAGACACGAAACGAGCGGTTTGTGTTAGAAAACGAACAGTATTTATATCGTTGTTATCTCTTGAACACAGCACACGTCCAAATGATCTGACGGCGCGGGCGGGTATAGATATATACATAGATGTCGCCTTGGCTACGGTTTCGTTCCAATGAACTGCAGTAGCGAAGGCGACATCTAGTGTATATATACACTAGATGTCGCTTGGCTACGGTTTCGTTCCAATGAACTGCAGTAGCCAAGGCGACATCTATGTATATATCTATACCCGCCCGCGCCGTCAGATCATTTGGACGTGTGCTGTTTTCAAGAGGTAACAACGATATAAATACTGTTCGTTTTCTCACACAAACCGCTCGTTTCGTGTCTTAGGCCATCAATGTGTACTTATGATGGGGAATTGTTTAATTTGGACGATGGGGAATTGTTTTAATTTGGACTCTGTGCTTGTGTTTTGAGCCAGTGACCATAGACCTGCATTATGACTGACAGACAAGAACGGTTTGACCTAAAAATATCAAAATTGAAACTACTGCGGAAACAAAGACACCTACATCTTGGATGCCCTTGAGGTAAGCTAAAACATATCAAAAATTAATTTCAAAGTGAACTATCCCTTTAACTAAATCCAGACACATTCATTAGTTACTGTGATATCTCTTTGCCTTGATGAAAGTGGTGCTTATAGAAATATAATGGATCCAAGGATGGTCTGTTTACAAAGAATGACTCGCTGGTATGTCTTTCGTTAATAATTGCATAGAATATTTCGTATTTGTTTGCAGAGAACTTCTCACGAAAAATGTCTGCCTAAAGGCCCCGATTTACTTCGAAATTGAAGAAAGAACTGATGTAACGTAATTTCAAACAAAATCAGGCCAAAAACAAAGTTCATTTGGAGTTTGTTTTGGGAATTCGAAACAGCTTGCCAAAGAGAACTTTCCAGAAAAGTTTGCTCCGGCTGGTTTGTACACCTTTGTAATACCATTGGTCCGTGGATAGGTGTGGAAATTTTTACGTGGAAATCTTTTTGAGTCCGTAGAGCTCAGACGTCTGCAAGTGAAAACATAAACAGACTGGAGAGCTGCTTTATAGTAGAAAATGAAGTTGTACTTCTTAAAATATGTTTAATAAAGTAAAGCTGCTTGATTTTTAGAAATCTATTGTATAAAGTGCTATATAAATAAGTGTCATGTGACTTTACTGGAGTGCTGAATTGCAGAGCTTGTGCAAACAATTTCAAGTTGCTATGATCAGATGCTTTTCTTATGCTTTATAAAAAATAAAAATGATTGCTGTTTTCTCAATTTTGTTGTGTGTTTATTTTGTTATTGAGAGTGTGGGTGGTGCCGGATGTTCGCTAACAGTATATCCAACTTCGTTTTACTCCTAAACGAAGAATGAAAAAGAACTTAGCCGTGAGTATATCGGCGCCTTGATTCACAACATGTGCTTATGTACATGAATTTGTTCTTAATCTTGTTCGAATGTTTATGAATTTGGAGTATTCTAAATGAGCGACCACCCAAGGTTAGTCATTTGCATAAAACACACCCACATCTCTATATAAGGGCTTTCCATACAACCTTGCCTTTACAGCCTTTTGTCACTCTCAGCAAACATATAATGCTCTCTAAAGATGCAATCTTGCCTAAGAGCATGCACAGCAAGATTCTTTAACGATGCCAGGTGTGCATACTTCAAAACCAGTTCAAACACAATAAACACCTTTTATACAGACCTCTCATTAGCCAGCTTTACTTGTGTACCAGTGTTTCTGCGTTGTCATGAGCAACTTCACAGTTTAAGCTATAATGCACCTTTTCTTACTCTTTCACCGTATATGATGAAATATATTTGTGATTTTTGCATATAGAATAAATATAGAAATATAGAATCAATTTAATGAACGTTATTATGAACGTTTGAAAACATTCATACGCAAATGTTATGGACAAATTATTGCGTACGCATACTTGGTGAATGAGACATTGTCTTTAAACACATATGTCATGCTGGGTATGAGTGTACTGCAGTTTCGGGCACATCTATGAATTTCTGAATTCAGTCTGAAATCGGCAATTCCAATCTTACTGTCTGGCTTTTGATAGTCAGGGTTCAACAGTAGCATGGCTTACCATTTGACTGTATTCGCAAATTTGTATTGACAAAATTGATGTAGGCAGTGACTATATAAGGGGGGATGGTCTTGACATTTATAAGTCTTGCATGGTATAGTCTAAATGTAAAGCCCATTTTTAGATTGCATTTTTATTTTATTTATCTAGTTCAATCCATTTATTTACTTTATAGCAAATATAATTCGATACAAAAATTTCAGTAACACTTTAGTTTAGGGTCCAATGCTCACTATTAACTAGTTGCTTATTAGCATGACTATTACTAGGATATTGGCGGTTTATTAGTACTTATAAAGCACATATTAATGCCTTGTTCTGCACTACCATATTCTATATCTATATCTATTCTATAAATCCCAATATCTAAAATTAACAACTACCTTACTAACTATTAATAATCAGTAATTAGGAGTTTATTGAGGCAAAAGTCATAGTTAATAGTTAGTCAACAGTGAGAATTGGAAACTACATTTTTTTGACTGCGTCTATTTGTAATTGGTGCAAAATAATTGGTGCAAACAGTATCTACCACTTGGTCAGAGTCTTCACCTCTCCCTCACCAAATAGACTTAATGCTACATGTATCCTTCTTGGAGCAGGTGTTGCACAGAGGCATGTTTTCAAACATCAAAACATTGACGACAATGTTTTTGAAATTTTAATTTGATGTTCATCTTTGTGCTTGTTGGCTGAATTTGAATTAGTTCATTATTCGTTTTGTTTTTATTTGTGTGTTTCCAGATATGTCTTCAGGCACATCTCTATATCATTCACCAGTATTTGAAGGAGCTGCCATTTTTGCCACACTGTGCACTATTTTTGGTATATTGTGTTGTCATTGGTTTCAGATTAGGCTGTCCCTAAGTGCCTCAATAAAATCTGTGGCCACTTTCCATGTCGATCAGATGGCTTCGCCCAATAGTGGCATGTCTAATCTGCAAGACTCTGAATGCAAAGCCGAGCCTGTTTGCTTGAAGTGGAGGGTCTCTGGAGAGACTGTCCAAATCTGATTCCAGCTGTGCAGACTTTCCTTCAGATTAGTAGTGGTGCTGAAGACTTGAGAAGAGTAGAGAAAAAACAAATAATAAGTATCTAAGGTAAAAACAGGAAAGGGAACAACACACTCTTTTGAAAAGCTTTGAGGATATATGTATATATATTTTGTGTGTGTGTGTGTCCTGATGGCCTCAAATGCTGCAGAGAGAACAAACCAAATCTCTTTGACACCCTTGTCATTTCAGTTATTTTGTAGCGCTAAATCCTGTTCAAACTGACTTCGACAAAGCAACCAGAAATCATTACATTTTAAAGAGACATTTAAACATTAAAAAGTGTCATGATGGTATTTGTTGTTTATATGAGACTTTGTTTGCAAAAATATTAAAGCACAAAACTTATTGCGATTTATTGGATGTGAGGATGTTGAATGTAAATCATCTGCTCTGAGCAATATGCCCATTATTATGCAGTCTCCTTTTTGTGACAAATACACTAGTTGTGTCAAATAAAACTATAACCAGGGCTTGACATTAACTTTTTTTGCTCACCAGCCACTGGTGGCTAGTGGATTTCCAAAATTACTGACCACAATTTTGACATCGAAAGTATAGATAAAAATGTATATTAGGCTGCTGTCACTTTAAGACCTGATGCATGGATCCATTATACTGTCAGTACTTAGGTTGTTTTATGTGGGCGCACTTTGAGTGTGAGCACAAAATCTGCACGAATGAGTAAAAGTATGCGCAATACACGCAATCCCACGCCCGGCTATATTACAGTACACATAAATGTCAACCCGCCGAGGTGGCTAGTAGTGACTGCGTTACACGGCACTACTGAAATCCACCCGCATTTGGCGGGTTGGCGGGTGTTAATGTCAAGCCCTGCTTATAACTATTTATGATCTATTATTTGTTTATTAGTCAATTATAGTCTATAATAGTAAATGAGTCTTTGATCTGTCAGTTTCTGTGTCTTGCGGTGTCACGTTAAAATAGTTCGGGCTCAGGCTTAGTATAGACGATGTATTCTGTGTGAACGCTCTAAGAAACTTCTTGCCTGCTGAAATTTGTGTTCATTCATGGATGAATCAATGTCATGGATCAAGTTTGAATCACTGTTGAATTTTGTTTTGATTTTGCAAACATTGTTTTGTCTTACTTTTCATACAGACCTTGTTAAAATTTTGATAACTTTTTAGAAAATTTAGCATCAAACATAACTTTTTAAAACATTATTTCAACACTGAAACAACAATTTACATTATTTCAACCACATTTCAGTGTTGAAGGATGGTCACGTGCCGGTTGGGTTTGATCAAGGTCTAATGGACCCTTATTTTTCAGGGCTTCCTTAAGATCGACTAGTTGGCTAGTCCTTCACACAATGACTAGTTGATTTTTCAAATCCCTAGTTAGCGCATTCAGCGACTTGAATGCTTACTAGTGTAGCGACGGACAGTACAACAACCAGGTGACATCCATTGATAAAATCACTGGCAGTGGAGCTTTAGTATGTATGCTAGAATTGTCTCCAGGGAGTTGTCTACTATTTCAGTTCTGCTATGAATTCAGACATTGTCCCAAGAACATCTGCTCTCAAACAATAGTACAGTGATGACTACATAGTTATTTCAATAGGGGCCATCTAAGTCAAACACACAATGAAGAGAGATCTTTAGAAGCAGTGAACTCTGTCACACTGGATCACTTTTGGACAAGCCTCTATAAACACAGCTCTGAGACTGAGGCATCATGAATATTTAACAAGTTCAACCTAAGAGAGACAGAGAGAGTAAGGGGTTGAAGTCATAAAGGGATGGAGGCATATGCCACAAAAGACAGGAACATTAGACTGGGAATTGATCGGCTGAGAGGGCAGAATGCACATCCGGCTCACCATCACCCGTTCCTGAAACCTCAGGGGTGCTTTAAAACTGCACCATACACTGTGTAATGGCACTCTGCCCTCTTTATGAACCCTTTAGAGGTGAATGGGTATATTTTAAGCACTTTTAAACATAATAGACTTTTAATGACCCCCTTGTGAGGAATTGTGCTTTTTTTTAAATCATGTTATGTTGCTTTCACTAGATACTAGATACTTCCTTTGTGACAATGACTTTTTAAAAAATGTGCACTTCTTTAAATTCCAGATTAAAATTGTCGTTAACAATTGATTGGTGTTTTATACTTTTTGCATAGTACAAAAAGTATGGAAAAGATATTCCATAATATATTTATACGGTGATAATGCACAGTGAATAGAGCTGTATAAATTTGTAATAAAATGAAGTGTATGAGCTGTTCATAACGTCTCTCTCCTGTGATTAAGTGCCACTGGTGTCCATTCAAACCCTCAGCTAGCAGGTACCCACCTGACACACGTACATGTTCCCTAGACACTATTAAAGGGCCTATAATGGATTTCACTGCTGCTTGAAATATTTAACACTTTTTTTGGGGGGGAAATTTTGATTAAACCAATGAATATTTCAGATAAACTCCCTAAATAGTGCAAAGAACAACTAAAATATTCAGAGGCATCTAAACTTTTGTCTATTCTTTGAAGTGAGATGTGAACTGTGTAGAGTATGTGTTGCTGATAGGTGTGGGAGGGTGTGTGTGTGTGTGTGCGCGTGCGTAGAGGTTCAAGGCTCTACCTCTACTGTTGTGCAATTGTATCTTAATGCTACATAAAAATCTACACACCCTGACACATTTCAGAGAAACATTTTTATAAAAAAAACTAACCGCATATGTGAACACCCTTTTATAACTTGGGTATGTGTTCTGAATTACCTAATAATCGAGCTCATGTGAAATTGTCTTCACCTGACGTGACTAAGAAAAAAGAAAGTTTGGTATATTTTTGTCAGCAGTATGTTTTAAAATGCCCTCATCCTTCCCTCGACTCATTATGACCCAAAATAATAAAAATAAATAATGAAGTGTTCATCGGAGTGGTCCAAGACCTTAAGACTTTTGTCACACTTGAACCACGAATACACACACACAAATAATTTGACTGGAATCGAGGAGTTTTGTGGTTGAAATTTAAAAAAGTAATAAATCCTTCCCTCGCGGGTCAATTTGACCCCCTTAGGAATGAATGGAATGCGAGGAATGCTTCAGTACACATAGAAAACCTAAAAATGCTCAAAATTCAAACTACAAATGCTAAAACTTTACCAAAAATGTCTTTTATAATGTCTACATGTGTATCTAAATGCATACAGAAGAGAAATTACTTTAGGACCCAGTGGAACAGCTCATTTGCTCTATATAGAGCTAATAAGGCCATCTAGTGGCTCATGTTAAGTTATTTTGAATTTAAGTTGAAAGAATGTCCTTAAATTATTTATTTATTTATTTATTTATTTGTTGATAAAATCTAGTAATTTAAAGGTAAATAAAATAAAAGAAATGAAAAAAAAAATTTTGCATTAAAAAATAGAAAAAATATTATCAAAATCTCATGGTTCAAGCACCATGTAGGACTGTGCTCACGTAGACAAACGGGTGATACAACTGCCATGTATCCTTACAGATATTGTGTTTGAAAAAGCAAACTTGGGTAAATGGGTTTCAAAGTGTGAGTTTTTGAAAATGAGTTTTTGTACACTACAAAAATGCACATTTGTGAAAACTACTAGACTAAACCTACTGAACATGTTTTTCTTTAAAAAGTGAAATCGGCAACTACAGGCCTGGCATGCATAACACAACGTTTTTAGTCTGTGTGAACAGGGATAATTTTTGACAACAGCGAAAAGTTTTCCATTTTTAGGACATCATTGTCATGTAAACATACCCTTAAAGAACATGTTTGCAAGTGTACCAAATTAATTAACTGCAATGCTTTGCTCAAAATAGTTTTTGATAACTTTTATCTCTCAATGTTTTTTTTATTAGTTTTACAAGAACAACAACAGTATAAACAAACAACATACAACAAAACAACAAGACAAAATGAGCCAGATGACATTATAAATGACAAAATTGCCTAAATTAAGTACAAAGGAGGAAGGTTATTCATGTTAAGAGTGGGGTAAAAATCAGCACAAAAATCATAGTATAACAAATGTATCAAAATCTCTCAATTCAACTATCATGTAGGGAAGGGACCCCAGACCTTGGAACATTTATTAAGAGACATTGCTTCATTAAACTGCATTTTTTTTTAAGGTTAAAAATATAACCCTCAATATAATTCTCTTGGCTACAACCATGCTCAGCATTAATGCCAGCTGCAAATAATAAGGCAAAGAGGAAACTATGTCAGAATAGCCAAAGATGGCTCTCAGGAGGGAGAACCTGATCGTATGCCCCAGAATAAAAGAATGAGATCAAGATCCCTCTGCACCCTGACATCCATCACAAATTGGAGACACAGTTGGGTAGATCTGGTGGAGTTTGGCTTTAGTAGTGCAATCTGTGTACAGTTTTAAACCGAATTATTCTCTGCAAGATTTTGAACCAGAGGTTGACCCTCATTTTCCCAGGCTACCTTGAGATAATCAGAAGATGTATTTAACTGCGAAGCGAACAGGGAAACAAATTGCGAAACCATATGCCTAGAATCTGGTGCATGCCGCACTAGATAATAGAAACAGTGCTCTCCCTGCTGAATAGTCAGAAAAAGCCTGCTGAACATAATGCCGAATCTGCAAATATAGTGATAAAAATGAGATTGAGAAAGACCAAATTGACTAAGATAGTGATGAAAAGTGACAGTCTGTGTACAATTCGTTAAATGTTGAAAGACCCTTGGTTTTCCATATTTGGAAGGTTCTCACAAATAGGAGAATATAGAGAAGGCTGTGTGATGATCATTTTTTGTTGTCAGTGTAAGCCCATTTAAATCGGCCCAATGGAGGTTTCCGATAGAACGGGTGAAGGTCTCTGCGTGTTACTGTCTTTCCGCGTGGCAAAGTAATTTAATTCCATTTAAGCTTTTTTCTGACTCCATTTTATCACGACCTCGAATTTAGGTTAGATTGCCCAATTGGTTATTGGTCAATTATGTAATAGTTTAGCAATACATTTGATTATTCTATTTAACTCTTTACTTTATAATTTACCCATTCATTAAGAAGCTATGTCGCTCAGAGAGTCTGGCGCCGGCCGTTTACGCGGATCTCACGGTCACAAACTTGCCAGTCTGAAACATAACCAGAGGTTATGGCTAAAGCGATTCAGGAATGCCGCATACATGCTTGCTATTGTTAAAAATTACCCATGTAGCCCCCTGCAGTCGCCCAAATAACAACTTAGTTAAAGCCCAAACAATAACCAGCGGTTATGAGTAGTACATTAAGATAATGCTGCTTTAACGCTTGCTATTACCTTAATAGTATTTTTATCTAGCCCCCTATTTGCGACTGCATAACAACAAGCACAGTTAGTCAGGAATCTAGAATCCCACCAGATGTGCCTCACGCTCCATCTACTCTGGGATCTAGTATGTACTTAACCCTGGACGCAGATTTGCGGAAACATAAGACTTCACTTAATCTACTTGAGAAAATAATTTCGGAGTAATTCAGAATAAAATCAAATGTAACAATTTATTATGTAAGGTAAATGTATCATGCCAATTTCATGATCAGTTCAATTTTTAACTGTGAGTGTTTGAGTGTTTTGCATACACTCTCACATCACGGGCTAATTTGAGCTACAAATCGCCACGAGCCTTCTTCAGCATCTCCCTAAATACTCAGACCAAGACAGAAACCTCTTTTCAAATGTAAACATGAGTTCGCAGTGGGAATTTGCATTAATCACCGTCCCAGACTTAGTGGGGACAGGAGTTGATTTATATGGGGGCACACCCACAGCAGTTAACAAGATATCTCTAAACTCTCCATATCTTATTACCTTTTTGGTTTACTTCTGTGGGAATGAGACCTTTGGACCATTCGCACTGAGACATTTCAAATGATGCCAAACATGTAAAATACTGTATGATAATTGTTCATATTAAACCATATAGATGTTTGGGTGAATTCAGATAGGGATGGGTGAAGGGAATGATGTGTAAATTGGGAGGTGATCAACTCAAGTATGATCGTGTCTCGAATGGGGATGGTAATATAGCAAGAGAGGTCAAATGTTAATTTCCATTGTTTTGTCAGAGAGTAGCCCTCTCTTCCAGTTCTTCCAGTTTCTCCAGTCTTACAGCACAGGTGTATCATGTGTGTCAAGTTTCGTGCAATTCAGACAAAAGGCCTAGGAGGATTCTGTTAGATTAAAATAAAATACCCAAAGGATCTTATTATAGTGCCTCCTTTTGTCTTACAGATGTGCTTTCGCATGCCTGAGATTATGAAACCTCCCACCAAGTTTGGGGTCTCTGTGATGTTTGGTCTCTGAGTCGCCCGGACACTTTTAGGGCAGAAAAATAATAAGAAAATCCTACAAATACAGTACAGTTCCAGCACTTCATGCTTGGACCACTATTAGTGTCATAATGTGCAGTCTTCGTTATCATTAACGAGATAAAACAAAAAAAACAAAAAAAAAACACCTTTAATATTTGTCAGTAGTTTTCGGCGAGATGGTTTTGATGGTGAGTAAACAATGACAGAATTTTATATTTTTTATATCCCTTTAAGAGGGCCCATTGAAGCGTTTCAGGTGAGCAAAATTGGGTGAGAGGAGATGAAACTGTCACCTCAGTTATCTCTTCCTGAAGCCAAAAATTGGCTCTGTAAAGCACAGTATAGCTCGTGCTGTGAGTGGGTGTGTATTTTGGATGTATGTGTGGTTGTGTGTGTGTGTGTTGTGAATTGCATCCTAATCTCAGCTGGATTACATTCGCTGTGGGGGTGTATAGGATGGTAGGCTGGCATGTTGAATCGTGGAGAGGTCTAGAGATTGCTCGCCTAGCAGGGGTTTGAATCCTCTGTGTGTGCATGCGTGTTCACACCCAGGTGCTTTTCGGGATTTTCATGCATTTTTCCAGTCATCTCAGCTGTATTCTGTATTTATCATCTGAATGACTGACTGATCAGCACCCAGCTGTTCTTCTTCCGTTATCAAACATGGGGTTGGCAGTATCATCTGTGTATTGTATGATATTTTGTAGTTATCTATAAACACCCCAGCATTGAAGATAGGTGTTGGCAATATTTCTATGTCTTTTTGTAATGCATTCCTCTGCAGACCTCTAAAACTGTTCTTCAGAAGTAAAGGGGGGAATGTTATCTGCTCTGAACCCACACATTTTATTTTACCACAGAACAGGCTGCACTGTTCCTTTCTTTGTACTGAATTTGGTTCACTGCCTTTTGAAATCTTTTTGACTAGTACAGTTTAGTCACTATATGACATTCC
Organism: Rutilus rutilus; assembly: GCF_951802725.1. Lineage (NCBI taxonomy): Eukaryota > Metazoa > Chordata > Actinopteri > Cypriniformes > Leuciscidae > Rutilus > Rutilus rutilus. The sequence goes on along the minus strand of NC_140217.1, from coordinate 21,286,265 downwards.
TACTACTTTATTTCAAGAGCCCCATCCATCCATCCATCCATCCATCCCAATTTTCAACTGTGATAATGAGAAATGTTACTTGAGGAATATCAGCATGTTATTTGAATTATTTCTGAAGGATCACATGAAACTGAAGACTGGAGTAATGGGTGCTGGAAATTCAGCTTTACCATCACAGGAACAAATTGCATTTTAAAATATATTAAAATAGAAAACAGTTATTTGAAATTGTAATATTAGTACACAATATTTCAGTTTTTACTGTATTTTTGATCAAATAAATGCAGTCTTGTTGAGCATTAGAGACTTAAAGGGTTAGTTCACAATAAAAAAAAAAATTCTGTCAGTAATTACTCACCCTCATGTTGTTCCAACCCCGTAAGACCTTCGTTCATCTTCGGAACACAAATTAAGATATTTTTGATGAAATCTGAGAGCTGGCTCACTCCTCCATAGACTTCTAGGTGACCGAAACTTGCTGGCCCAGAAAAGTTATTAAAGAGATCGTTAATATAGTCCAAGTGACTACAGTGGCTCAATCTTAAGTATATCAAGCGATGAGAATACTTTTTGTGCGCAAAAATAACGACTTTATTCCACTATTCATTTCCTTCTCTCTGGGCCTCGAGTTAGTTCACGTAGTGTTTTAGTGCAGCGCGTCTGTGTTGTACGTCACACGCATCACACACATGACCAGCGTCGGCCAATAGTGAGCCTACGTGGTGACGTGTAACACAGACGCGCTGCGCAAAAACACTACGTGAACTAACTCGAGGCCCAGAGAGAAGGAAATGAAAAGTCGTTATTTTTGTTGTTTTTGCGCACAAAAAGTATTCTCGTCGCTTTATAAACTTAAGATTGAGCCACTGTAGTCACTTGGACTATATTAACGATCTCTTTAATAACTTTTCTGGGCCAGCAAGTTTCGGTCACCTAGAAGTCTATGGAGGAGTGATCCAGCTCTCAGATTTAATAAAAAATATCTTAATTTGTGTTCCGAAGATGAACGAAGGTCTTACGGGGTTGGAACAACATGAGGGTGAGTAATTACTGACAGAATTTTCATTTTTGGGTGAACTAACCCTTTAACATAACAAAAACATCATTCCAACCGTAAATTGAGTATATCAGAATGTTTCGACCCTACAGAATGTGTAGGGTCGAAATTCCATGTTTCATCTCCCATACCTGAAGGGTCATTTGCAGTCCTAACCTCAGATGACAGTGTTGAGTTGGAAGCCCTAGCTCACTTTTGTGGATGTCAAATACAGGATAAAAAAGTACTGTTGCTTGTGCTCGCCTGCAGCTGCTTAATTTTTTTTCCTGCTCTTCTTCTTGACTTTAGGATATTAGGCTATCGGAGGTCAGACTACAAAGTCCTTGTTGCTTTACTAAAGCTAACTTTACTTTAATACTATTTGACTCGGGTCAAATTACATTATGCACCCTCGTTTGTCATTTTTTTTTTAAAGTAAATTCTCAGTGCAGTACAGTTAATAAAACATTCTCTTTTAAGACTAATTCTCTTTTAGGAATTATCAACTTGTTTTGATAATTTTTGTGCAGTTTAATGTTACCTATTGCATTAACAATATGGTCCATTCTAGCAGTGCTCTCACATATTTTGTTATTGTAACTGTGGTTATATCAGTCATTGGAATAAATGGCAGAGAGCGGCGATAGACGGGAAATGTACAGTTGTGTACCATAATGCTGTTATACCATTAATTTATTTAGATGCCTAATTTGATCACTTTTTTGAGCACAAGAGCAGTACAACTCTGGACTACACATCAGTTAACAATCAAAGTTGGGCGAATTTATTTACAAATCACCATGGTATTATGATCATAAGCTGATGTATTGCTGTATCAACTGCTGAGCCATAGCATCGACATCTCATCTTCTCACATGTCTACAGGTTTAACTGTAGCATGAATATACAATATATGTTTGGATAAAACATTATCAAATAGATGCCCATAAACTGTGGAACGGAATGTTTGGGAAACTACTGCAATTATGACCAGAAAAGCTCTGAATATGGACCATTTTCCACTGATTGGTGACCATTTAGAATCAAATTCAATTAATATGCAATGAGTGCAGAATCTTCCACGTTTACAGTAGATTTGTCTCCACATTAGCTCAGTGTTATCTATAGAAAAATGAGAAGTGATATGGGTTGAGCAGTGATGGATATATTGATACAGAATTTTCAAATTTGATTCAGATTCTCAAGCTTTTGATTTGATTTTTGATTCAATGTCTGTATACTTCAGTTACAATGGTTTGCTTAGATATGAAAGAAATGATCTCTCTGCTGTAAGTTATAAAGGGTAGTACTAGTGATTCAGATCGATTCAAACCAGTAACAAAAAGTACCCATTTTAAAGCAACACTAAAGATTATTTTTTACCTTAATGTTTCCAAAATCGTTCCAGTGGTTCATCAAGTCGTAACAGGGTGAAAGGCACTTCTGCATTCGCTTTGCGGCCCTATATCTGCTATAACCGCACTATGCAAGTTTGCCAGATCGGGTAGCGTTTCTGTAGTTCGAATGAGCATTACAATAGTCATTATTTAGTTTTTCTTCATTTCTGATGTCGCAATACATCATACTTTCATAAAATCATGCAACATACTCTACCTTGTCAGTGGACATCGTTCATTCCAGAGCGTGTGTGCGACAGTAGGCTGCGGTAGGCTAAATTCTTTACGACAGCTGTAATGGACAATTCCGCTTCCAACCTGTAGGGGGACTGACGAGGAAAAGTTCTTTGGTGTTGCTTTAAAAGAACCTGCTCATTGTCATTTATTTCAGGAATCAGGCTACATTGATCACACCTTATGTTTTGTTTAAAAAAAAAGACCTGACTCATTTAAGTCATTTGTTTGAGAATCAGACTAAAGTGGTTGCGTTGTATGTTTGTTTGTACATGCAGCCCACAAGGACAACTCAATAGAATGTGGTTTCTTGAAATTTCAGTCGATGCAAGTACTCATACCACAATATGAGTAATTTTTAAACATATAAGGATAGACATCACGAAAACTTTTTCTTGCACAGTAATTCTTTCTGAAATTTGTCTTGTCTCTACCAAGATATTACTATTGAAAATTAAAGTGGAAATGAAGCAGTCAGTCAAGCTAACATTTTAGTAAATGGATTTCCACTCTATAATCAAAAATTGTAACCATTAAAAAAAATATATAGCTTTTGTATAGCTTTTGTAGCAAGGGCATCACCATCTTGCAGTACTACAACCTGTGATGTCACAGGGTTGGTTGACTCTTATTATAGTTTCGATTCTGTTCTTTGCTGTAATCGTTACTAGTATTAATAGATAAACATCAAGTAGTTGACCAATAGAGGGCTCCAGTGCTATTTGCAAGGCAATTCTGGGCTGATAAAAAAATAAGCATACAAAAGTAAGTCAGCATGAAAAGTTGGTTAATTTTATTGCACGGAATGCAAAAGGATAAAAAAAGATAATGGCAAGGTAGATGACGTTGCGTTTGGAGATCATTCAACGTATGGAGTCCTGATTGGTAAACGTGGAATCACAAGTAGAAATATGTATTCTCGGTTTCCGTGGCATGAGTGAAAATTGACTCTGTCCTTTTGCTTTTACACTATAAAACTTTTTTACTTAAAAAAAATGACATCCTGGACCAATGCTATAGTGGCCTTCCTTTTGTATTCTGATTCCCTGTGGCTGTCCAGTTTTCATCTTTTACTGTGTTACGCCCCGTCTAAGGTAAAGGACGGAATGTATAAAAAAGGAAACGATACGGTTAAAAGAAAAGAAAATTCAATTACTTCCCCAACTCCCTAATCCAAAACAGGCAATAAAGATCAAACAAAAAAGTGGCGTCGGTCTCCCTACCTCCCAAATCCAAAGCACAAGTATATACAGGTATAAGAGCAAATAAATCAGTGCAGTGGTAATCTGGAATCTAGGTCGTTAAACAGGCGGTAGTCATTATCACGAATATGGCAGTTCACAAGAAACTAACAAACTCATCTCTCTTAAACTCTCTTCATTCTCAAATGCACACCCCAGAATGCACACTCTGAACAGTCTTACAAATACACTGTCAAGAAAAGTGTAGCGAGTAAGCACAAGGCTAATGAAAGCAGTAACGAAAGGAGGCTTTTATACACATCCAGGGCTGCGTTCAGCCCCGACAAAACGTTGCACAACGTTTTTTAAACAGAAACGGTGATGCGTTGAACACTGTTCTGATGACACAAGAGTTGCAACTATGGCAGCTGAGAAGGCCATTCTTTGTGTTCTTTGTGAAGAATTTTCTGAGCCTGATGTAGTCGGTATACATATGTGTTTAATACTACAAAATATGTAAAGGGGGGTGGTGTGGCGCAATGGATAAGACACATGCCTTTGGTGTGAGAGACCCGGGTTCGAATCCACTGTGAGACACCAATGTGTCCCTGAGCAAGACACTTAACCCCTAGTTGCTCCAGAGGCGTGCGACCTCTGACATATATAGCAATTGTAAGTCGCTTTGGATAAAAGCGTCAGCTAAATGAATAAAAAAAATAAAAAAATAAAAAAAATATGCCCGATGTTACAGTTACTGCACTTGCCGCCCAGAACAAAAGAGAACATCCCAATCGAGTGAAGGGATTGCTGAAACTGAAATGGAAGCACACATCTTACCTAATTCAGACTAAAACACATCTATTTAGCCTCACATACTGACTTTATTTGTAGTTCATACTGTTTTAATACCCTGTATTTTCTTTTTCATTTTTAGGAAAAGCACTTAATTACCATTGTTTATTTCTATACCAAATGTCATACACTTGCAATGAAGCTAAAAATATAAACAACTACATCATTATGTTGATATCCTATATTTTTACAATAAAACTTACGACAAACATGTCTTCTAATATCCTCAGTTGTTGCGTATACCGAGCTGCATCGAACACATTTGTAAATGTGTTGAACCCATTGTGCGAGTTCACTTTAATACCGCGTGCTTTATATACATGTTGCTGCTGATTGGACTGCAGTTCTGACACATCCACCAAACAAGAGAAAACGTATCTCAAACCCCGTTGCACACCGGTGCACGCCGTTTCCAGGAAACATGACGTTCAACCCGGAAACCGTAGCAAAACGTTGCGCACCGTTTTGAACTTGAACGTGCCCCAGGTGTCAGCTGATCAATCAGAGCGTGGCACCAATCAGACTGCAGGAACCAATCCGGTCTTCTTCCTGGATAAAAACAAACACCTCCCACAACAGCATAAAACACATAAACAGACTCTCTTTATCTTTCACTCTCTGACTGTCTTCCAATGTCTCACCGGTTGTAGCTATAACAAAACATCCTTTTTTTTTTCTTTTAAATGGTTACATTTATAGTGCTTGTTATATAATTTTTTGATTAGAGTGGAAATCCATTTACTAAATAATTGTAACTTTACTGACTGCTTTATTTCCACTTTAAAGCCAAACTCTATATTTCTCAACATTGCCATTTAAATTACACAAAATTTGAAAAGTTGTATGGAATTTATTAATCATTGTTAATCTTGATAATTATCTTGTTCACAGTGCATTAACTAATGATGCAATATTTGATCTTAAAAATGTATTATTAAATGTTCAGATTAAAAACTAAGGTTAATAACTAAAAAGTGTTCATTGTTAGTTCATATTAACTTATATAGTTAACAAAAGAAAACTTAGTGTAAAGTGTTGCACCATTTATATCTTTTAAAGTAGGCATGAAATGAAAATTCACCATTGTAAATGCATGTTATAGATCTTATTGCAAATGATTCATCCAGGTCTAAGTTTATTTTTATTTATTTTTTAAATAAATTTTAAAAACCTTCTAATGTTTAATGGTATAACTTGATGACAGATACTATCAGTTTCATAATGACTTTTCACACGCTCAGGTGTGTGCCCGAGACACTGTGGCACTGATATATGTGCTACACTAAATACAATATAATATACAAAAATAGCCTTAAAAAAAGCGTTAAAACTGTTTTTAAGCATTCTGTAAAGCTGCTTTAAAACGTTCAGAGCCTCTAAAGGAACGTGGTGGGAGGAAAAAGTTGGGATGGGAGAAACAAATATTTTTCAAATCTTTTGCGTTCCCCTGAGAAACTTTGCGTTCCCTCGCAAAACTTTTGCGTTCCCTCGCGAAGATATTTGCGTTCCCTCGCAAAAGGGCTCCTCTTCAGACCGCTCCGTAAGTTAACAATGGAGTGTTTCAGAGTGTTTGAACTTGGACTCAAATATAAATAAATGCGCTCAGTGAGTGCTTAGGAGTTCAGTAAAGTTGGCAATATATTTACAGATTCGAACTTGCCGGATCAATAACTTGTAAGCTAAACGTTGTTTAAACACAAATTACACCTATTTACAATCATAGTAGCCTAACGAAACAAGCTTTATAATATTGATCTCTATGAGCAGGCGGCTGAGAGACAAGTCCGAAGGGACCGTCTGCAAAGTGCAAAACCCCCAAAAAACTTTAAATAGTCATTAACTTCAATGTTACACACTGTAATGTCACCACATTTAGTTAACACATCAATGGTCTCCTACTGGTCATACTACAACATTTAGTTTGATAACGTGCTTTTGAATATTGAATATAAAATGTGCAAAATGGTTTTGGTTCTCTTATTCGGACTTGTCCCTCAGTCGCCTGCTTAGAGACCAATTTATATTATAAAGCTCGTTTTGAGGAAAAGTGGGTTGTTGCTCGTTGTCTATAGTTTTAACGTTTTGCTCACAAATATTGATCCGGGAAGGTCGAATCTGTGAATATATTGCCAACTTTACTGAACTCCTAAGCACTCACTGACCGCATTTCTTTATTTGAGTCCAAGTTCAAACATATGGAGCTGTCTGAAACGCTGCCAGTGGGACATTAAACAGGTAGTGTCTGTCCGAGCTCACAACAGTATTTGCGAGGGAACGCAAAAGATTTAAAAAATGTTTTTTTTCTCTCATCCCAAATTTTTACACCACCACGTCAGTTAGGGGCTCCGTAGAAACGCTGTGTATTGTGAAAAATGCTTTAAAAAGAAATTTGACTTGACTTGCGTCCTGCAAACTCACATTGGCCACTCAGGTATGATTTCTTGTGCCGAAACCCTGAAGTTTTATTTGTGGCGGTAATGCTCCCCCGCTGCTGAAAAGTGATGTTGAAAACATTGAAACAGGGAGCCTTCTAACCTTCTAACTGGGTATCCCATTAAAATAGGAACTGAGTAAAAGCTTGATCCATTCATAGTGTTAGGCAGAGTGAGTAAAGGCAGAAAGATCCTGCTCTACTCTTGCTCTTTGACTCAAGAAATGCAAGCCAGGTAATACAATAAAAGAATGTTTTTCAGCAGCTGCGCTTGGGTATGAAAAGAGGTGCGTGACCTCTCTTAAATTACTATAAACCCAGCAGATCAGAGCCTCTGGGAAGCCCTGAAAGCGAGTACAGAGAGAGAGAGAAACGGATTGTGAATGTCTAATTGAAATGCAGAAATGGAAAAATGGAGAGATAGATAAAGTGACATATGGATAAACACATACAGAGATAGAGGGTTGTTAGAGTGAAATGCCTGTGAGTTTCCTATCCTGTGAGTCCCAGTGTTTGCTGTGATACCGTAAGCCCCGGCTGAATAGCCTGAATTAGCAGCTGCTATGTGTGTCTGAAAGAATAGCTGTGAGTCAGCCCCTTTCGTGCAAGACTAGCATTTCATCCCCCTTTACATGCCTCTCTGCCTGTTCCTCCATTCTCGCTGACCTCCCACCTTTCTTTTCACATGACTGTTGGTGCCGCCCAACTGATGGAAGAATAAAAGGATCTTGGAGGGGTTTCTGGTAAAGAAAGTGCCCTATGCATCACTACAGAGCTGAAATCTCTATACAGTTCTTAAATGCCTCTGATAATAATAATAATAATAATAATAATAATAATAATGCATTTTATTTAATGGCGCCTTATAACACCCAAGGTCACCTCACAAGCAATATACAGGTCACTGCATAAGACAATACACACAACAAACAAGCCGCATATACAAATAAAGTGCATTAAACCAGATCACAGGGAAGGAAGGATTAAGGAACTGGACCAACAACAGAGTTTTTATTAGGGTTGATGTTTCAAATGTCTTAAACTTCCATTCAAATATAATAGATAATAATTAGATATATCAATAGTACAAGTAATAATAATATGATAAATAGTCTGGAACTACATCTAAAATTTATTATTGGTAATAATTAAATACTTATATAATCAAATGTTTACATCTGTTTTAATTTGTTTATATGTTTTTTTCTTTGAAACCTGGCATGATTCATAATTCTTATGAAACATTTTGCTTAAAGTGTGTGCTATATTTCTCCAATTCAATTTGATATTTTATTTTGTAATTCATGCACTTTTTGTGTGTTATTTAAGTGTACATCTTGGGGCCATTTTATACCTGTAATGGTGGCTTATTTGCAATGTATTTTGTGATTTTTCACTGGATCAACAAGAATCTGGATGAAAGATGGAGCTATACTTGCATCTCAGACAGCTGTGTGTTCGGGACAAGGTTCCATGCCAAACATTTCTACCTGATTTCTTGTCAACTTCAATGGTCTTTGTTCTTATTGTGAGAGACAGAAAAAGAGGGATGGAGAAAGCCCACGGAGACCCATAGTACTAACAAAAAATGAAGTTTTAAAAGTTGTTCTCTGAACTGTTGACCAGTAAGGAATAACTTTTATCAACTCTTGTAAAGGGCTGTGTATATTTATAATGACACTTGGAGCAATGCTTCTGTGACAGGAGGTAAATACTTGACGTGTTTCTGATTCATTGGTTGCAAGAATGTTTCAGGTGTTTTCATACTACAGGGACTATATAGAGGAATAGAGAAATAAGGCAGGAAGCAGAGATCTGTGTGGATCTCAGTGGATTTCCTTACAAACAACAGGAAGGTACTCACATTGTCCTCTGTGGGCAGACAGATGAATGTAGTGGATAAAAAGGATTTGTAAATTCAGCATGATTTGGTTACTTTTTATTACAGCCCTTCCTTTATTTCATCTTAGTCCTTCCTTAACTTCTTTACAACGTCTCGCCCTCCTCGCAGCTTCTCCTTCACTTCATCACAGTTTTTTTCCACACTCACAGCTCCTCCCTCACGTTCTTCCAGCACTTACCTCTCTTCTTCAAAGCTCTTCTCTCTCTTCCTCTAAGACTTTCTGCCACAATTCTCACCCACTTCTGCTCTGCCTTCACTTCCTCACAACTCCTTCCTCTGTTCCTCAGGCCTCTGCCTTTATTTGTTCAAAACTCTTTCCTCATTTCCTCATAGCTCTTCCCTCATTTCCTCAAAACATCAATTTGCTTGTGCACAACTCTTCCTTACTTTGTCACAACTCTGCCCACATTTTCTGTTAGCACTTCCTCTATAGGAATTTCCTCAGTTTATCATGGCTCTTCCTTCTATTCTTCACACTTATGCCCTTACTTCCTCATAACTCTTTCCTCACTCCATCACAAACCTTCCTTTTATCTCTTCCAACAGTTCCCTGTTGCCTTGCACCACTTCCTCACAACTATCCCCGTACTTCCTCACAATAAGGGTACTTCCACACTGCCCTACATTCTTATAGCGCTTCCATCTCTATAAATCTGTCCCAATTCTCCCACTTCCCTTCCTTCACTGCTTCATAACGCTTCACGCAGTTCACCTTCCTTTACTTCCTTTTAGATCTTGCTACAGCTTTCTTCCTCACACCTTTTCTCCCACACTTTCTCACAGGTCTGTCTTCACTTCCTCGCAACTCCTTCCTTGCTTCCTTATCTCTCTCTGGCTTCACATGTTCACAACTCATCCCTCATTCCCTTCCAGATTTTCTTCCACTTACCCAACTTTTTCATAGCTTCTACATCACTTACTCTTCACCCTATTTTCTCTTCCACGTAGTTCTTCTGTAACTTCTTCATTGCTCTTCCCTCTCTTCTTTATAAATATTCCCCCACTTCCTCAAAGCTTTTCCTTTTGCTTCTCTGCAAATTTTCCTTTTTTAAATTTGTAAGAACTCTTTCTTTTCTTCCTCACAACCCTGCCCCCTCTTTCTATCAGATCTTCCCTTACTTTCCTTACCATGGACATTCCGTCAATTCATCATGGCTCTTCCTTGTATTTTTCACATCTCTGCCCTTACTTTGTCAAAGCTCTTCCCTCACTTCATGTAGCCATTCCCCACTTCCTCACAGCTCTTTTCTCTGATTTTTACAACACTTCTTCACAGCGAGGGCTCTTCCTTGATTCCTTGCTTCCTTCCACATCTATTTCCCACTTTCTCACAGTTACTTCCCTACTTCCTCACAGTTCTTCTCCCACTTCCTCACAACTCATCCTCATTTCCTTACAGTTCTTTCCCCACTCCCTCACATCTCTTTCCATATTTCCTCAATTCTTTCACCACTTCCTTAGGCCTCTTTCTCCACTTAACAGCTCACAGCTCTTCACAAACACTTATATTTTAACAAACAGCATTTACTTACTGCGTATCTGAATCTTTGAAATCATAATGTTAAAGAAAGTGACAACAGCTTTCTTTATATGAGAGACTTGTTCTTAACTAAACTTAACTGAATCCAAAATGATTCACAGAAGACAGTGATGTTCAATAGACACATTTACTTGCATCTTCAGTGATTCTGCAGTGAATAATTCGGAGGACAGTCATTGTTAACAGCAGCAGTTATTCTGCAAGGGCGAGTCCTTGGGCTGGAGTTTGTCTGCTGAATGAAACATTCTGATATATAATACCCATGAGTATCTGTGTGGTCTAGCATTTTCTATTGTTTTGCTGATGCTGGTGATGGGTATCTGTTTGACCTCATATCTCTTTAAAGGCAATAACTCATTCAAACCTCATCCCAAGTTCTGTGATAAGACAAACAGATAGGTACATAGACTTGATATTACTATTATGAAAACATGGTCTTGAATTTATTTTCTAACATATGGTAATCTGTGGTTTCTTTTTAACAACAAATAGTCACTCTATTTCTGCAGATGTCTACTTTGTCTATATCCTTTCGAAATGTGACATTTGAATTATTTCCAGTAATTTTAAGTGAAAAGTCTTAAAGGGCCATTTTAGCTGTGCGTCGATGACGTCAAATGGTTGAATTTGGTGAGCTACTGTTGCTATTTTTTCACAACTCTGAAAAAAAATACTGATATGATTTACATTTACGCATTTGGTAGACACTTGGTTATTCAAAGCGACTTACATTGCATTTCAAGGTACACATTTACATTCTTATCAGTTCTAACTCTCCCTGAGAATCGAACCCATGACCTTCGCATTGCAAGCGCAAACGCTCTACTGTTTGAACCACATGATGCTGATGTGATATGATGCCACATGATGGTATGATGCCACATTGTGCGGCTTTTGGTTGTAATTTTCCGTCGAAGGGCAACAAGAGAAGCAATGTAAGTCTTCCCTATAAATAATAAAGTTAATAGCTTCATCATCCTTGTTTGTTTGTTTTTTTTTTTTTGTTTTTTTTTTTGAAGACGGTAAACCTCTACATCTTGAAAAGCTACCTCTTTCATATAGGGGCCATTCTACAGAATTGGTGCAAACTGCTTTTAAAAAACACATTTAAAAAGCATTTAAGTACTTAAATTTTAGATGTTTACAAAGATCCTTCTATTATCTATTAAATCCCACAATAACCCCAGAAAACCAATAATCTCAGTAAGCTTAATACATATAAAATCACCATTTATTGGGTACTTTCAATTGGGAGGTAGCTGTCCCGAACCCTAACCTCTAAATTCCAACTTGTGAAAATGATAGTGAAATGTTTTGTTATTTTTTTTTCCATTTGTTGTTTTTAAAAATATCTTTTTTGATTTCTTTTGAAACATTTATTTTATATTTTATTTTTAAATCATGAAACTTTATGTAAAAAAATGTGTCCCGCATTTTCATGTCACTACCGAAACAGTGTGTGTTTAAGTCCATTGTCTCAGACTGATTTTAACCACACCCCTAGTTGTTTTTAATCAGGAAATATCCCTGTGTCCCTCTCTCTCATAGCCTCTCTTTCATTGTAGATAGGTACCATCATTTTGAGGGAAATGTGTTCAAAAGTCAGAAAATTTGTGTGTAACTTTAAGGAAAAGTCTTTCCAAACACCTTTTTTTCTGCAATTAAGCAAACTTTTTTGGGTGTTATTCCATTAAATTTAGTTTTTATGTGTGTACAACTGTTCAGAACTGTGCTAGGTAACATTGTGCTGGTTATCATCTTTGAACTAGGCTCAAAAGTATCTAAAATTGTCACTACCGAAACACGTGGTGAAGTTTCAGTTGTGACATCATGGTTTTTTGAGTGTTATTCAATAAAATGTAGTTGTTGTGTGTATACAACTGTTCAGAACTGTGCTAGTTAATCATGTGCTGATTATCATATTTGAACTAGGCTCAGAAATATCTAAAATTGTCACTACCGAAACAGTCATGACAGAAACATGTCATCACTGTTTTGGTAGTGACAAAAGGAACACAAAATAATTTATCTGGGGGAAATAAACAAAATTTTAGTACAGTTATGCAAATCATTAGTATCTTAGTATGTTTTAGTAGTGGTTTAGTATGTGAGTTAAAATTCTGTAATGTGATGTGGTCGCTACCAAAACATTACTGTCACTAGCGAAAATGTGCCATCATGACCGAAACATGCATGTTTTGTCTAAAATAAAGTATATTGAATTATCAACTAAGATGTTATTATAGTGTTTGGTTCAATGTATATTCAGACTAATAAATCCTTAACTTTGAAATCAGTATGATTAACTGAATACCTTTTACAAAGAAAGATTGGATTCAAAATACATCAAATCTTATAAATTACTCTTGAAATGTTGTTAAAATTGTAATTATTGATTTACCTGTGAAAACTTTTTTTTTTTAAATAGCAAAAAATATATTTACATGGTAGATGTAAACAAAATATTAATAGGTCAATATAAGCCTTATTAAATTATTTATTATTGTGTTTCGGTTGTGACAAATTTGGGGAGAGGAATTTTTTTTTCAAAACTTTCTGAAAATACAATATGATAATTAACTGCACAATTACTAGAAAGGTGTACCTTGGATATTATACAATTTGCATACACACAAAATTTGTGAAAAAAAAAATATATATATATTTTTTCAAGACGTTTCCAACTCTGACTTTGAACCAATTCTGTAGAATGGCCCATAGATACCTCACATGATTGATGATAAATTGTTTACAATCAGAGAAAAACTTCAACTTGCACTTCTTTCATTTCCTTTGTTTCTTGCGGAAATTTGCTAATGTCTTCAGCTTTATACAATCAACACAAGTTTTCATTTTGAGAACTCATAGACAGATTTGAACACTGGAATCTCTATCACTGTCTGATTCCTCCCTACCACCATCATCTTTCTTGACTTGTTTAAAAGCCTTGCCACAGCTTTTTGAAAACCGATTTTGCTTCCTTCTCAAATTCAACATCATTTTCTTCTTCATCCATTTCATCAGCATCTGCCACACAAATGTTTTGAAAATGTTCAGCCTGCTCATCGGACTTAGAGAGCGTGCCAGTTTTACTAGGCTTAGTAATAATCTCTGTTGCATCAGGTTTATTCTCAGCAGCCTCAATACAATCGGCTCATCCTCAACGGCTTTGATCACGGATGTACCGGCAATGTCCGTGTCCATGATCAGATGTTGCAATGATGTAACACTGTGTAGTCAAAGCCATCAATTTTGAACTTAAAAACCTGGGGTGCGTTTCCCAAAAGCATCGTTAGCCAACTATGGTCGCAAGTTTTATTGTTATCAGCATAGTTCACCGAGTTTGTGTTTCCCGAAAACTTAGTTCTAACGAACATTCGCAAACAGCATCGCAAAGTTGTGTGGTTGGATCGACAGGTTAACCTGTGGTTAGAAGCATAGTTTCTTGTTTGCATGACGTGGACTCAATAAATCCTTATCTTGAGCCAAATAAGCAAGCTGACATTCCGTACAATCTATATCTTTTATTTAGAATACATACAAATGTCATTTACGTCTTTTAGTTTGTCAAGAGATTTAAAGCATAGTTTTTGAAGAGTGCATATGTGCTCTGGTACGCAAGAAGGACCCTATGATTGAATATATAAACAAAGCAAAATAATCAGATGACATGTCTGTAATTTATAGCAAAACGTCTAGCATTAATTCGATCTCAAACAGATTCATTAAAATAAGTTATTACTCCACCACTGCATGACATCATTAACCGACTTAAATTGGTTAAATAACCAATTTGCGACAGTACGGTTTCGGAAAACAGTCGTGACTAGCTAGTTGATTTCTTCAACGATGCATCGTACTATGGTAGTTAAGCAGCGAGTTACGTCGTTGTACAGGAAGTGCACCCCAGAACGATTTCATCAACTCCATGAAAACTTGTCTTCTAAATGAGACTAGATGCTTCACCAATGGTGACTTACAATCAAGAGGGAAACCAATTTTCCATAACAAGACTGTATAATTATGTTGGACAGTATAACCTTTTTAGAAGGGCTACTTAAATGTAAAACAGGTACAAGTGAGCAATTCAACACGACGCCGACTTGAGCACCTTTAAATGCTAATAAAATGACAAATTTAACACACAAAGAACAAACGCACACAAAAAAGATAGAAAGTTTTAGCACTCAGCCACAAACGCACTCACTCTCACCACGCTCCGTTCACTCCCAGCATGCACTCTGACAGAGAGAGACAGAGAGAGAAATGCTGCTCAGGCTTGTAACTGAGGCATCTATTCTTTGTTCTAAAGTCCAGCTAAGTGGCTTTTGACCCAGTTTTGAGAACGTGCTTCTTCGAGTCTGCACCGAAAGCTTGACAATTCATCTTATATGAATAAGGAAAGAGACCACAGGCAGGTTGAGAGTTATGCTCCATCTCTCTCTGTCTCTCCTTCTAACTTACTGTATAACAGTTCTTCTCACAAACAATGTTTCCTTTTTCGCTCAGTGCCTCAGTCTCAGTGTGAACATGACATTGTTATCACCACTGTCTGACAGCACCCTTTCTGCCTTTTAGTTCACTAAAGATACTAGTTTATTTTGTGTGTGTTAAGGTATAAATTCATCTCCTTCTCTTCCAATATGGAAAGATTTTATGCAAGGACATGTTTAATTCCGCAGTTAGGATTTGCATTGAATAATCAGATGACTTTTATCATACTGACGGTTTCATTTTTCTCCCCGCTCTGCATAGAATAATATTTCATTTTCTCTGACTGCTCCCCATAATTCCCTGAATGTCTTAAGCCCTGTTTGGAGAACTAGTTGTCCCTGAGGAGGTTAGGTAAATTTGTGTTTCACAGATGGTTAATCCCATCCAAATCGAACATGTCTGTTTATCCGTGCATAGCCTAACCTTAGTAAAAACGTATGAAGCAAAATGAGCAGAATTCTAATCCAATCAGGAAAGAATGTCCGTAAATGTAGTATTTTATTTTTCTACAAAGCTTCTTCTCATTTATTCAGCCCAGGCTCATTAGAAAAACGTACCTGTGGCAACATTTTTGCTAAATGCAAAATACGTTGCGCTGTGCGTTTCACGACAGTTTCAAAGTGAAATGTCCAGTGAGTGGCGTTAAAAACGAATGTAGTTTGTACATATCACCGCAGTTCTGAATTGAAATGTCCAATGAGTGGCGCTTTAAAATAATGTATACCTACACTAATCCCTAAACCTACCCGATAATGTTAACAAAAGCAAATGTGACACAAAAATGCAAATGTAACCATGCCATTTTAGCTTTTTTTTTAAACTCTTGTCTTTGAGCTCTTTTATCGTGACTCGTCTTTCATGGGATTCGTACCCGAGCTCTCCGATTCACAAGTACAACCAGCTGAGCTACCGAGCAAGCTTAGTAAGTCTGTAAAACCTAAATGTGCAAGGAGCCGCGTGAAGTCTTCATTAATTCAAAATCTGCCCCTGTAATCATAATTGTGTGTAAAAACGATTAAAAGTGCTTCCTGTTTTTACTGCCTCTAGTGTTCATTTCTGTTGGATACCGCAGATACGTATTGGTACATATTTTGCGTTTTGCAAAGATTTTGCCACATTTTGACCTTCTTTGAATGCCATAAAGCTAAATTTCTCGTTGCATTTGCTGGTGCATCTTCATTATGGGTTTAGATGTTTTGCCATGTTTCTAAGAGAAATAACTGGTAGTTCAAGTATTGCTGGCATCTCATTCAATATAAAAATGAAAATGAAATAAGTTTGATTGTGTACTTCTCAGAATGGCCCCTGTTGTAGTGTCTAATTAATTACAGTGTTTCTCTATCGACTTGACACATTTCTTCAAATTAATGTAGTTGCTCTCAAAACAATTAACACAGCAAACTAAACACTCTTATGTTGGCAAAACATTTCAGTATCACTGAAGTGCTTATTCTAGTAATGTATTCATCAAAAATAAATAGCAACATCAAAACTACAAGTGTGCTCTCTGATGTGATAATAAGTTCAGCTGTAGATACACAAATACATGAATGAAAATACTTTAATCGTGTTCTTTAATGAAGAGTTTAGTTGTATAACAATGAGTTTTCGCCCCAAAACAATAAAATAAATAAATAAATAAATAAATAAATAAATAAATGTATACTGCAATCATTGAATCAATGAACTTTAAAGATTCTATATTTTCACGAGTCATGCATCGTGGGGGGAAAAAAAGCTGTGAATGTTAGATCCATCCTTGTGCCTCAACTTCTCCAAATACCTCTTCCATCGCTTGACGAATACTTGGTTGTTGTGATCATATACTTTCCATCTCCAAGAGGAGAATATGCTGGAAGGAACACCGTCCTGAAATGCTGAATGGTGAAATTGGAAATTGACCCAAACAACACAATTTCGCTCAATTTGCTCCTGATCACCCTGCGGAAAGTGAATTTCATTGAGGGAGTTTAAAAAATGTAGAAGCCTTTCTGTGTTGTGGGACCCCAAGACAGCATTGTCTGCCACAACACCAGTGGATTGCAGCTTATTGTCCAGGGACATTAACTGTGGGACAATGTTATGTTGGGCTGAACTCTCTGTCCAGATTCCTTCAAGGAAAGACATGCTCAATTAGGCTGGCTCTGATTTCATCTGAAACTTCTTCTTACACCTTGCTCTCCCTTTCCCCTCTGTCCATGTCTTCTTATATTTTCTTCTCTTGCTCTTTCAACTAATACCATTGCCTTCCACTCTACCGTCTCTTCTCCCTCTACTCCTCTTTCTAAATCCTCAACTCATCTCCTCTACCTATACGATCTATTCCTTTCCCCTCATCTCTTTCTTCCTTTCCTTTCCTCTCCTCTCATCTCTTTCTACCTTTTCCACTCCTCTATCCTCTCCAAAAACCTCTCACTCTTATACCTCTTCCTTTTCCCATTCTTCTTTTTCTTTTTTGTTTCTTTTCCCCTTTTATAGTTTTTGTAATTGAGATAGCTGCGTAAACAATTAGGAAATTTGCTTTTCCTGTGTTTTGTGTATTACTAATCAGCAGATATGTATTTGGGGCTAAATGAGAACATTCCAAGTACAACTGAGAATTTAACTCCGTTGTTTGTTGTGTTTGGAAAAATGGTGCACAAATGATTTTTTTTTTTTTTGTAAAACCAATAAAAAGAGCTGCAGTTGTTTTTCTCCTGATATATTAAAGTTTTGGTTGGCTGTATGATCTACTGTGTAAACATTTGAGAATTTTGTGCACAGTGTTTTGAGAAAATTCTGCATGTGATTTGTAATTTGCATGAAATGAAGGAAAATGTACAACCTTTTTAGGACAGTTACAAAGTGTTCAGGTTACTGTGTTAACTGTTTTGAGCACAGTGACCTGAGTTTGGAGAAATGTGTCAAATCGATTGAGAAAAACTGTAATTCCCTCCCTTTATACATGCATTATATTATATGTTTTTCATATATGACTTTCCATAATGCCCACATCCTGACACTTAAAAAAAAAAAAAAATCCTTTTTTTAAAGGTACATGAAATGATAAAAAATCCTCTCTTAATAATTATAACTCAATATCATTTAGCCTAATCACATCTTAGCCTATATGTTGATATGTTGGATTATGGGGTCTGGCTCATAATTGGTGCTCATTCTTACCAAAGGTGTCCAATAGGGGTTCAGGTCTGGGCTTTGTGCAGGACAGTCAAGTTCTCAGTAAATCCACGCTCAGTAAATCACTTCTTTATGTACCCTCACAGGGGCATTGTCATGTTAGTACAGAAAAGGACCTTTCCCAAACTGATGCAACACAATTTTCTAGAATGTCATTTTATGTTTGCAGTGTAAAGTGATAAATACATGAACCTGAAATTTACACATAAGAACATTGAAGGTTTAGATACAAAATCCAAAGAAATCTAGGCCCAAAACACCCAACAGACATCAAACTCAAGTTTCTGAACTATAATGCAAATGAATTGTATCAATGTTGATGTGTTGTTGCTGTATCTCCATAGTATAGCAATAAGATTTCCATGAATAGAAAACAAGTAACACTGGCTATATCTGTCTCAGTTTGACATTTAATTCAATGTGAAAAACAACTAAATCTATTTTTTTCTATTCATTCCTTCTGCTTGCACCTCTCAGGATTCTGTGGAATTGGAGGAGAGTTCTTGCCCCGGC
Source organism: Rutilus rutilus (assembly GCF_951802725.1). Classification (NCBI taxonomy): domain Eukaryota; kingdom Metazoa; phylum Chordata; class Actinopteri; order Cypriniformes; family Leuciscidae; genus Rutilus; species Rutilus rutilus. The sequence goes on along the minus strand of NC_140217.1, from coordinate 21,267,507 downwards.
CCAGCAAACTCACAGCAGCCTGGAACTCGACACAGTTTCGTTCAGGAGCACTTCCAAGCTCAGTACAGGTCAGACACCACTTAGTCTTTAATTTAAGATCAAGTCCGCCCTTCATCCATCTGCCTGAGCTTTGAATTCTACTGGGACACTTGTGTGGTATTAGGCATCCTTGACTGTGTACTGTATACACTATTTTATGTTATCATACTGTAGTAGCATGTAACAACCTGCATGCAATTATACATACAGAAAGACTGTTATACTGATAAGTAGATAGAAGGGATGCACAATTTGGTCAAAAATCATTATTTTACAAATATTGTTGTCAACTCTAACATGATAAACATGTAAAGTTACTTCTTATATTACTGCTGTTTAGAAAAAGGTTAAAAGAACAAAAAGCCCTTAAATCAAATCTCATGTTAAATAGGTTGTTTGAAACTACATCTTACAATCTATGGGTGTGTCTCAATCAGCTCCCTAGTTCATGGCCATTTATCAGGGAGTCGGACATTTTAAGGGCTGTCTTCCTAAAAAGTCCCACAACGCACTGTAAAAACCAGGAAGCATTGATGCCTGATAAATTGATCAATCACGTGAGCCAACTCACTACATATAATGATATACGATAGATGTTTTTTTTTTAGATCCAACCCATTCATTAATTATATTTCAGCATAAACGTACATCGCTAGACAGGTAGTGAACAATCTAGCTAACATTTATAATTTATTTATGTAATTAAGCAAAGAGGATGTTGTCATGTTGCCTGAAATAGTGTCCCAATGTGTAATGAGCCAACTGTCCTTACCAGTGGCCAAATTCACGACCTAGGAAGCTAGGGAGCTGATTGAGACACACCTTATGTCTTCAAATCCTAACTAATCACAATTGCCCAAAGAAATAGTGTTTAAAACATAAGTTTTAGTGGAAAAGTATTGATCATTTTTCCTTCGCACTAATAGTTTTGATTAAATGTGTCAGTGCAACCAAACTTCAAATCTCTTTTGGAAATAAATGACTTCTGGTCTGTTGATTATTGGAGATAGCGAAAATGTCCTTCAAGCTGTTGAAGCGAAACAGGAACAAAAAACCCGTGAACATGTAACAATGACTTCAATGAGCAAAATGTTGTTGGATCAGTGTCAGAGATAAACGCCTCGATGCAGCGTGACCTCGATTATGTGATTTATTATATGTCATTGTTATCTGAGAAGGCTGCTACCATATATACCTGTACTCGCATGAGAGAGATCTCTATTCTGGTTTGCGAATAGCAAAAAAGCAATAGGAAATGTATTTTCGCCAGTACCAAAAGCAGATCCGATAACGGCCAGGTTTTGGTACCCATCCCTACATGTGAGCTCATGGTCTTTTTCTCTTATTTATTTTTTGCAAATTTTAGTGTTTTGAGTATTTGATGAAGGTTACAAACAGATCAGAGTGGCGTCCCTTCAATTTGATCAACACCGCTCATGCAAACTATTTAATTGCAGTCAATTGCAGTTTAATTAATTGCATTAGATCACACAATTTTAAATTTTAAGTCGTCACCTTTATTTATGTAGCGCTTTTTACAATGCAGATTGTTTCAAAGCAGCTTTACAGAGATAACAGGAAAATAATGCAACAAATACAAATAATGCAGTTTGTTTTGGCTGTACAGTAGCTCTAGAAGAAAATAGTGTCATTGTCCAGCTTAAGTAAGTTCAGTGTTGATCAATTTCTATATATATATATATATATATAGCTGCTTTGAAACAATCTGCATTGTAAAAAGCGCTACATAAATAAAGGTGACGACTTAAAATTTAAAATTGTGTGATCTAATGCAATTAATTAAACTGCAATTGACTGCAATTAAATTTTTTATTTAAATTTTTTTTTTAATCATTAGTTATTCATTTAGTTAAATTAAGTTCAATGGATTAGTTGAATACTAATTAGTAATATTTTTACCCTATAATTCTTGTAGATTCTTGAAATATTCTGTTTTTTCAGACATCCGTCAATGAAGAAAATGACTGGTAATCATCTGTTCCGCAATTTGGCTGAGATTTTGTCTCCCTTCATAGAAATGGGCTCATCCGGCACACGTTGTGTGAGCTCTCTAGAAAACAGCAGGCTTCATGCTATTCACTGTCTCTCTCAGGCTGCAGGGCTGTTGAAACATCTGCGCCGGAACTTTCCGCAGAGTGAAAATGATCAAGTAATCCACAATGAAATCACACACTCTGCTATAGAGAATATAAGCATTATTTTAACCTATTTCTGGTGTGACAAAGACCTTCTTGCCAACGGCATTTCTGCTTCTGCAGATGTGAGCAATATGCAAATGCTGAATGTTAAGTTTTCAAGTTATTTGAGTAGGTTTAATTCGTTTTTTTTTTCTTCGATAAACATTCTAAAGCTTCAACGCTCTTTATGAATATCCCAATTTTTCCCAGCTTCATGCCCACTCACATTTATACTACCAGAGCTCCTCAGCAAGTAGAAAGCCAGGTAGAGATGGACTCAGCAATTTTCTTCAATCTCGAGAAAAGCTTCCGCTTCTCAGTGAGTTCTTCATTTTGTAATTCCATTAACTATGTTGGTTGGTTGCCATTAACTTTGAAAACAGAATGACTACATTTCGGATTGCACCCTGCTTGTTTATTCATATCTTCGCCACACAAACACTGCTGTGATATCTGCTTTCAGCTTTTGTTTAATTAAGTCAATCTGTCTGTCAATTTGACAGTGCCTATTGGTTTATCTCTGATAATATTGAAATGTAGGGAGACAAAACATGATGTGGTCATTAAAGTCTGGATTCTGAGTTTATCCGCAGCTACAAGCATTTCTTGTGACTTTGATTATAAAGATGGCTTTACAGTGCAGAAGTTTCAGACTACTGTAGATGTAATAATATTTTCGTGCCATGTTAGAGCTGTGGTAGTGCAGGGCAGTGTATTGAATATTCACAATATTTTGTGATGATTTTGCTGCCATTTTACAGTCAAGCAGTGTCATGAATATTGGTATGATTTTAATTATGATTTTCACTAAGTTTCATAAAGACTGCATCATTAGATGATTAGTAAGATCATTCCTTCTTGTCTTGCAGCTCATGAGTATGGGTTTTAAAACAGAAGTAGGCCTATTATTAATGCCTCTTGTATCGCAAAAATTGTTTAAAAAATGTGTCTGAGTTTGAAACATTTGCCTGAATCAGTTCTAACTGTCCATTTTCAGTAAATCATTTTTTGAAATTCAAAATTGTGGTATTTCACGTGATCACTCAAATCTTTACTGTCTCATGGGGCAGTTTAAAATGTTTTAGTACAATGTACATTATGCTGGTAAATACAATTACTGGTATAAAAAATATAATATAATTATATATAAATATAATAATAGAATTGCAAATATAATTATATAAATAAAATGATACAAATACAACAGTATTAATAGCATTCTTCCTCTTCATTTATTGGTAAACAACATTTTGAAACTAATTGACTGTTGACTTCAATGTCTGTTTAGTTAAAATGATTGAAAAAACAAAACACTTGTTTAAGAACTGATACATAAAAACCATATTGAATATTGTAATAAGACAAAAAAAAGCCAAGATAAGACTTTGATATACAATAGTGGTTTATTAATTAGTTTGTATGCATGTTTTGAAGTTGTGCCTGAAGTGTAAAACTAATGTACAATGTGTCAATCGGGTTATTTGTCATGATGCAATGAAACACACCAAATTGCTTGGACGTCTTTGTTGGCCAAGTGGTCATACCAAGCTTGCACTCATTCCCAGCCTATAATTCAGTCACTGTGTGGGAGGTATTAGCTATATCATTAGATGTTATTTTGTGGGTTTTAGTGAAAATGGCCAGATGGAAGGACCTGTCCTCTGTGACCAAGGAGGATATTGTTAAAATGGCTAAATCTGGTCAATCAGTTTTGGATATTGCTCATGTGCCGGATGTAAATGGTCACAATGTCCGTAGAATTATTTCAAAGCACAGTGAAACCCCATACAATGCAGAATGTAAAGTGCTGTGGCTGGTCAAGGAAGACCAGAAACCCTTTTGACAGAAGGATGAAGCAATGAAGGATGAAAACAGCTTCTAAAGACCTATGAGACGTGCAGTTGTGAGGAACCTCCAATTTCATCTTGAACTGTAATCCAACAGCTACAAGAGACTGGATTTAGAGATTCTGTACCTTTTATCAGTTTTATCAACTAAAAAAAAAACTAAAAAAAAACTACATTAACCAAAGAACATAGGGATTTGAGTATGGAAGATTGGAGCCACGTTCTGCAGTCTAACAAGTCAAAATTTAACAACCTAGCATTAAATGGTCTCAAGTATGTTCGTAGGAAACGACTGGAGTGTTTTAACTCTTTCCTCGCCAACATTTTAAAAAAAGAAGTTTCCAGCCAGCGCCAGCATTTTTGATCATTTTCACAAAATGTCCATGGCCCTCAGAATATTTTGTTGAATGAATATCTGAACATGCTATATATCAAAAGAACAAACAGAGCATCTTCTTTAAAATAAATGTATTCCATACAACTCATGCACTATATTCCAAGTCTTCTGAATCCATAAGATAGCTTTGTGCGAGGAATTTTAATATAGTGTATTTTGATTTGTATTTTAATTTAATTTAATTTCTAATTTAATTAAAAATATTCTAGCTTCATGCATTCTTTTTATCAACACTTGAATGTGGGTAAGTTTCATAAAAAATAGATAAAACAACGACAGTTTCTTTTCTTTCTTTTTTTATAAAGTTGGAAAAAAAAGCACTTTTTTATCATTTAGAATGATGATCAAAACATGGAGTAGATTGCTTCCATCAACACCCTCAAAGCTTAAACAGCACTATATCTCTTTCTGGATCGACATTTCTTTCTGTAACATTAGACAGTTTTGATTTATGGATGATCTTGTTCAGTTTCTGATGATCACATTATTTTACATGTGCATAAGCAATGCTTCTATGGTTTGTTTCTGCTTCTTCTTCATCTGTGTTTTGATCAGAAGAATCTGTACTCTTTCAGAATATGCATAATAGCGCCCCCTACCGTATAACAGTGAAAACAGGGATTGCCAGAAAATGGCGGGGAATTGTTGTCTCATAAATGACAGAAAATGCTGTAAATAGTGAGGAAAGAGTTACTACCAAATGCATACATGGCACAATTAAGCACGGCAGGGGAAACATAATGGGATTGTGGGCGCATGTCTGCAGCAGGTGTTTGAAGGATATACAAAGTTGCTGGCATTTTGAAAATGGACCAATACTTGAAGATCCTACTGAACACAATGTTGTCAAGTATGGAGGATCTGTTTGGAGAGCATATGTGTATTTTCCAACATGATAACAATCCCAAACACTTTACAAATGCAACAAAGTTGCACGCAATAAGTATTTATTCTCAGCATTAAGAAGTGGCCTCCTCTTTATTTGCACTACTTTAAATCCATTGTTATACTGCTCATTAGCCTAACTTATACATATATCTATTTGTTAAATTCTGTTTATAGTAATAGCCATCTGTATATTATGCTCACATTCTGTTTATAGTAACAGCCATCTGTATATATATTCATAGTACATATCTATCTGTAAAATTCTGTTTATAGTAACAGCCATCTGTATATTATATTCAGTACATATCTATCTGTAAACATTCTGTTTATAGTAATAGCCATCTGTATATATTATATTCAGTACATATCTAGCTGTAAACTCTGTTCACAGTAATAGTTATCTGTATATTATATTCATAGGACAATCTATCTGTAAATTTTTGTTTATAATAGTATTCAACTCTATATTTATTCAGTACATATCCATGTTCTGCACTTATGGAACCACTGTATATCCTGCACTTGCTGCTATTGCACTTCTGGTTAGACCTAAACTGCATTTCGTTGCCTTGTACCTGTACTTGTGTAATGACAATAAAGTTGAATCTAATCTAATCTAATCTCAGTCCCCTGACCTTAAAGCCATTGAAAACCTTTGGGAAATTATATGCCTGAATTGTGATAAGTCATGCAGGGCATCCAATGAAGCTCAACTTTGGGAAGAACTTAAGGAGGATTGGAAAGAAGTTAAGCATGACACATGCACAAAGTTTAGCGAGTTAATACCAGCAGAATGGCTGCTGTAATCAAAAACAAGGGAGAACCAACAAAATATTATTAACTGATTACAATGTATGCTTTATTTCCTGTGAGCTTTTTGTTTTATATGCATTGTTTTTGCATGATACTATTAAACCCATATTCCATAATATGGAGATTTCCCTCTTTTCCCCCAAAAAATATCATTTTAATACCTTAACCAAATTTAGTGTATTCCTCTTGCCAATATATCATACTCCTCATATTGTGATTGTTTAATCGAGCCTGAAGGGTCATTAAAAGCAAATGTCCCCTCCGGACATGACTTTTGGCCACTGTTGTATATCAGGTTCTGCTTCAGCTGCAGTAGATAATGGAAAGACAAGCACAAATGGTTATCTACCGTCTCACTGGCAATAGGATTGCAGTGTTGATAACAAATCTAAGTTTGGTTGCCATATTAAAAATAGATTTTAGCTACATATCAGCTAGATGACTTGATGTATAGGACTGCACAAAAATATTGCAAACAGATCCCCCCCCCTTATGTTGCTAAAGTATTGACTAGGAGTTTGGAGGACCTTGTGTTGATTTATTTAGACGCCGAGTTGTTTTTAAATATAATCTCAGACTCGGAACAGCCTTTGCGTTTCCTTAGGCATGGTCTCATTTTGCTCACTTTGGATTGTTTTGACTGCTTTTTTTGTTGTTGCTTTTTTTCATAGAATATATGTTTATCTCCCTGGTGATAAAAGTGAATAAACCGAGTAAGACTCTTTTTTTTTTTGTTGAAAAGAACTGCATGTCCTGGACTGAGGTCGTATATTGTTTGGGGACAAAACAGTTCCACCTGCTCTGCTGTTGACTGGTACTGAGTTCATGGCTGCCAAGGCCCTTCACTGCAGATTGAGTGAAGGCAACTGAATGCGTATAAAACAGACATTTTAAATGAATGTACTTGTCGCCCTTTCACATCCAATTAAAATGGATAACGATCAAATTACACAACATTCAGGCCCGGTCCAGAATTAAATCACTGAGGGTGCTCTAGTAAAGTGCAGATGTAGGCCAAAATCCCTTTAAGGAAAGTCTATTCACTCGGCGGCCATATTTGCAATGCCTCCGGGCAGCTATTTCGGGCATCCAAGACAAAGTCCCATCTGGGGGAATCCTGAAATCTCAAAAACTGCTTGGCGAACTCACAATTAAATAACATATCACAAAATCTGACATGAACTATTGTTTCTTATGCTCAAATAGCGTTAAAAAAGTGAATTTTTCAGGCTAGATGAGCCAATGCGCATTTGCAGTCATAAGCCCAACTCTCAGGTTTCTGTTGGAACTGGAGCTTCTAATGGCAGCTGCAGTGACGCAATGACTTTACCAATCAGCAATTGGCTCTTTTACTTAGAAGGTGGGACGTATTCCGCCATATTGCGCGTTGCAGTTTCTCCCATTCATAAGTAATAGGAGGTAGCCGTCTTTCTATGATCTATAGTCTTTGTTTTGGCTAAGCAACGGCTCCGCCCCCCCCTATAGAAGGGCAGTGTACAGTGAGACATTTAAGATTGTTTACAAGTCATCACTTTTACCAATAACTGGAATAGAATTTCAAAAATATTTTGCTACAAATATTTTTTTATTAATCTATTAGTCTGCCTTTACATTGCTTTAATGCGTTACTATTTTAACATGTCATATTATACCTGCCCTTAAACACATCTGATTGGTCTGATTGCGTTCAAGAGATCAACAACGTTGTATGTGATTGGCTACTTTGCTCACCGCTGCAAAAACACGTTGTAAATAGATACATTTAGCACCCCCCCGTAGAACAGGGCATGACTACAATAAATCTATATAAGAATGAAATTCACTGAATTAACATTACAGACCAATTTGACTCAAGACTTTGAGGAAAGTGTAAAACAGAGATACGGTCTATTCACTCCTCCTTAGCCCAACAAACCAATGCTCTTCTGACATGCCCATCAGACTAGTTCAAAGCCAGTTTTCTCAATGGACGTGCTTTTAAGTGGCACTGTGATTTACTGCAGCTTAACAACACAAGTATGGCATGGGAAAAGAGGCACCTTAACTTATGGTGTGATTCTATAGGGTACAAAAATAGGGCCTGAAAAAGTTATATCTAACCACGTTGCAAAAAAAAAAAAAAAAAACTGATTTCAATACTATATAAACATTAATTTACATTTAAAATAAATATATTTGTGATACAATTCTGGTTTATAGTTATTAATGAATTGATCTCATACAATAAAGAAAAACATATTCTAAGGCAACTGAGTTAAATGGCTATAAGCTTTACAAATGCAGCCAACTTTTGTCAAATTAAAAAAATGCAAAAATATTATTTGCTTGTATTCCCACCATGCTATTGAATGTGTCCTCTAGAATGGCGCATTGGTGAGGAATGTTGTTTTTTGCAATGATGTCTAATGTCAGAACATGGATGGTTTTATTTTTACATTTTGGAAATTAAACTTCATTTTGTTAAATACCATGGTAGGGTATGATTCCTGTCCCACTACAGACGAGTACAGAGTTGATTCTGCCATGGCTCTAAACCACATAGTATAAGCCACAAAAAAAATATTTTTGACCATTTGATTTTTGTCTACTGGATGTGCACAGTTACTTCGCAGCCAATTAAAATCATTGCTGTTGCTGATATGATGGTCACATGCTGTTATTTTCACAGCTCTTCATTTATCTTCACACTAACTCCCCATACACACTTTCTCTCTAACAAGTGCATCATTTGTTTGTGTGGGCAATGCAAAACACATCTGTTAACTATTAGGCCGTGGGCCGGACCCCGAAATTGTGAATTTCACTGATCCCTGCCAAGGAACTAAGTAATTTGTTTACAGGTGGCATGTAAAAATTCTTTTAAGTAGTGTAAGCATTGTTTCCAACGTTGATGTGTGCACATTTGATGAAGATATCGATCTAAACTCTTAAATTTTTAAACGGGCAAATTTGTAGGACTACTAAATCGTAGCGTCAGAAAACGTAAACAAATCACCCGTCTCCTTGACAACCTGTCACGTCTCCATGACAACCAGCATAGTTGATATCGTAACGTTGCTCTCTTGATAACGAAATCCTATTAAAATAGGCTTTATATACTTTTTGTCTACACGAGCTGTATACTATACATTGTGCACTTACCGTCAGAAGACTCTAACGTTATTGATCACCCGTGGGTGGGCTTTTGTCACCTAATTTATTTACATAGACCGCATAACAAGGCGGGACGTGATTGACAGCCGGTATGCCACAATATGAAGTGCACATGTTGCTTCTAAGGCAAAAAGCCCAATAACCTTATTTTCTCCCATAAGGTTACATTTCTGGGCACACATAACCCATTTCTGGGCACACTGAACAAATGATGCCCAACTTGTGCATCATTTGTTCAGTGTGCCCAGAAATGGGTTAACCTCAACACTGCTGAGAGTTTAATAGCTGAAAGCCATAGCAACATTTAATTTAACAGAAACCTGGAAAGACCAAGATGTGCCAGTTAATGTGGGCTTCCATAGGGAATGCTACATGCTCTTCACTAATAAAGATCACATTGCAAGAGCATGTAGGAGAGAAAAGGCAGCCACAGATACTGAAGTTATGCATCAAATCCATCAATTCTACTAATTCTCTATTAAGATAATTGTGTATTGGTGCATCATGTAGGCTATTATGTTAAGTCAAGTATATTTGTATAGCGCTTTTCACAATACAAATTGTATCAAAGCAGCTTCACAGTATTAAATTAAAATAATACAAGGTTTGTTTCTAGTGAAATTTATTGATTGATAAAATTAAATTAAATATTCCCAAAATATCCCCAACTGAGCAAGCCAAAGGCAACAAATATGTGTGTATTGTAGTTAGTTTAAAAATGTATGTTAAATAAACCTCACAATACCAGTGAATCTTAATCTTAATTACACAATGTGATTTTTAATTAATGTATATTTTAACACTTTGTATCTTAAAATTTGTATTGAAAAGCTGGACATTTAACAAGGGCAAAAAGCATAGATTAAATATAAGATTACAGTGAATAGTGTAAGGTTGACAATGAATTGAACACAAAAGTCATTGTTTTTTTTAAGAATGTTTTATTTGAAACAAAGACATTACATGGTATTCTTCCATATCTAAACAGTGAGATTACTAGATTAAAAGTAACAAACTTGGATAAACACATTCTTTGTCCCCTTTGTTCTGTCCCCTACCTGGTGTCCCATAACCATGTAGATAAAGCCCAACTGCTGCCAGAGGAAGTCAGTGATGACACTGCATCCAAGGTTCGGGTTTTGCGTTCTGCATCAGATGGCCCAAGCCTCCCAAAAAGAGCCTCCCATCTCCTACCAGTAGAAAGCACCAGCTACCATGCACAGACATGTATCTATGTAGGAACTGCTCCAATGCTGTCTAAGGACGCAACACACAACATTGTGAGAGTGCAGCCATGGCCTAAGTGCATGTTTAAATAACATGACACTTATAAAGTTAATCTGGTTCAAGTTTCATTTTTTTGTGTGGTGTTGTTAATTCACTAAATAGCCCTAGTTAGCCGTTGATAATCTAACTCAGGGGTTTTCAAAGTGTGAGACGGGCCTCCCTAGGGGGGCTCCAAACAGTTTCAGGGGAGGATCAATGGAAGTGAAACAATATTACATTACTTATTGCATTAGTTATCAAAAGGAGATCACACAGAATAGCCTACATGTGTGAGAGTTCAGAGATACAGTAGTTTTTGGGAACTGTTTTACCCCCATCAGTCAGAAACTAATAAATGCCTTAGGACAGACCTTTGTTTATAACTATATGGTGTAGTAAGAAGTTTCAGTGATATTAGGCTATTTTGGCTAAAATGGTTAGTGTCTATGGGATCAAAAAATATAATTATGATCCCATAGGCATCCAGGAATTGAGCGAAATTTACCAAATAAAATAAAGATGTGGTGGTGGGGGGCTTTGGTTGAAGGCACGCAGTCTCAGACTTTGAAAACCCCTGATCTAACGTTTGCCTTACTGTAACGTTAGCCAACTATACAAAACAAATCCCACCTGGACGTTGCCTCATGGAGATACCGTTAATACGTTGCCTACTTCACCCAAGTGAGGTGTTCCAAGAGCGTCTGCCTTCTGCCCTCCAGATGTAGGCTCCACTCCATAGACTGTATATAAAAAGCTCCACTCTAAGGTCGGCTCCACCGTCAGGAGAGGAAACGCATGCAAAATATACATAATACAATGTGCGATTAGACAGGAAACAGGAGATAACGTAAGCTAACTATATGACTGTGTGTGTTTTAGATCTCTCCCTGCCCCAACATAGCTGATTCAAACTGTCAACTCATTATGAACTCCGGAAGCTGTTTAAATCATCTGTGTTGGAGCAGGGAGATGTCTAAAACAGGCATGACAACGTGTAACTTACTCCTGGAGAAGTTTGGGAAACACTGTCGCAGTACATAAGCTTTACTTCAAATAAGATTAATTCATTCAGCTAGTCTAACGTTACACGGAAGGGGCTGAACGATGGAAAAAACTTTAAATCTTAACTTTATCAGTTACCTACCGTTTCCACGATGTGTGGTGCAGCCATACGCTGTAGCCAAAAATTATGTCCAACGGAGAACTCGCCACTGACCGGCCGCCGCGCCCGCGACTTCAGGTCACATCCGGGTCTTCGGGCACCGCCGCACCGGTTCAAATAATGACGTGATTGGCCAACTCAAGTTGACAAGGTAACAACACGAGCTTTGATTGGTTCTTACTCCGGCTAACATTTTGTGGTTAGCTAGCGAGATTATATCTACATTATATTTCTAATGTGCAACAATTGACGTTGGAAACAAGCAGTAATGTGCTCAACAACAATTTCTATAGCCAGTTATAAAAAATTAACCAGTTCCCTGGAGGAGATCTATCAAATCGAAAACTAAAGGAGAAAAACAGACTTGGCCCACGGCCTATATGGCTGTGGTAGGAGTGCGCTGCTATTTTGAGGGGTTCCACCGGTTGATATGACAGCTCTGCCGAGTTCACAATAGACAACTGGACCCCAAAATGATGCAATCTCAGACACATTCTACATCTACTGTTCCCTCACTTTCTTTTTCATTTATTCCACTTAAAGATGTCTTTTCTATCTTTATTTCTCACTTTTATCCTTTTTGCTTCTGCATTCATTTTTTATTATTCCCTCTGTGCTCTTTTTTTTTTTTTTTTTTTTATGCTGAGATACTGAAATCAATGCCTTCCAAAGCTTTCTATCTCAGTGAATGTGAGAACATGTGCCCATCTCTGCTGGTTTTCGAGCTGTGGTCTGCACTACAGGTGAACACATTGCACCTGCAGAACCCAAATGCATTTCCAGTGTTCAGCTGTTGAGTCATGAGGGGAAGCTCTATATCGGGCTCAGAGTATAGACATGTTCACGTGTTGTCCACTCTTCAGACAAAAATCTGTATTTTTGTATTGTTGTCCAGTAACACAAGATGCATTTTTGATCTTGCGAACATGCCGATATTTCTTGTCGATTTTCCCATCATTAACATGCGTACCGGTATTAATAGGAGTCACTGGAATGAAAAGTGTAGTGTGACTGCCCTTTAAAAGAAAACAAATATATTTACTATCCTTTTTGGGAGAATGTATACGTTTTTTTTTTTTCTTTCTCCACTGGAATGAAAGACAATAATAGCGATTTAGAAAGATTAATGAGTTTTTGGAATGCAGCAGCCTGAACAGCTAAATTGTCAGGGGATTTGATCAAAATATTGTAGTTTTAGGATTAAAGGAATGTGGCCAGGGCTTGACATTAACACCCGCCAAATGTGGGTGGCGTGTAACACAGTCACTCCTACTACTCCTACTACCTTTGGCAGGTTGAATTTTATGTACAAAACAGTTTTATATAATAATAATAATAATATACAGCATATATATAGTCTTTTAAAAAGGCATCTGAAATAATACACTAAGTGCAGTGTAGAGTTGTCAAAAATATCTATTTTTCGATACATATCGAAATATCTGAATCACTTCCTATACTCATTTTCCCCAGAATAGATACACGATACCAGCTGTGCTCTTCGCTCTCTCATCTCTCCGACAGCGAGTTGACACACAAACCCGCCTCCCCTCACTCACTCGTTTCATTTGCTCCGGACGAATATTGTTTGTATTACGGGGCTTGAATTTCGATGTGGCATTGTGCGTATTGCTCATACTTTTACTCATTCCCGCAGATTTCGTGCTCACACCCACTGTGCGCACACAGAAAGCCACCTCTAAGTACTAAATTCAGTTCTTTTTCACTGCTTATTGCACTTAAACAGTCAAATACGTGTACACAAAATAATGTCAAAATGCCGGTCTTGGGGAGTATCTATCTATCTATAAATTACAGAAACGTCTGTCTGTCTGTATGTCCGTCTGTCTGTCTGTCTGTCTGTGTGTGTGTGTGTGTGTTAACCACATATCTCTCGAACCGTTGGTCCGATGGATTTCAAATTCGACAGGTGTCTTGCCACGGGCACGAGTAAGTGCAGTGCCAAGTTTGACGTTGTTTGGATGAGAAATGCAAAAGATATCGTTAAATATATCATTTTTAAAAGGTTGTGGTTTAAAAATAAACATTCTGACACTAGAGAGTTGTATCGGTCAAAGAAGCCCCGAGAAGGTTTGGTTTAAAAATAAACATTCTGACAATCTGTCAGCTACACTGTTTACTTCTGAATATTATAGTTTGGTTCCAAAACGTGATAAATCGATTTTGATAAATTTGAGTAAAAATGTGTTTTCTTTACCAAGAAAGTGGCAAGATGAAAACCACTATTTTCTGTTTCAAACTTTCACATAGCATCTTTAGGTTATAATATCATAAAAAATTCAAATCCAGATTTGGATTTTCAAAGATTTATTATAAAAACGGATTATTTTTCCCCAAAAATGCAATAAATTCATGACACTTTTTTCTTCAAAATGCTATCATATTGAAACTGTTGAAATCGAAATCAGCCATCACTAAGAAATATCTCCTGAACTTTTTTGACGGCGATCAGCTCACAAAAACTGATTTTGCACGGGCACTTTGCACTGCTCCCTGAATCGCGACGTGCTTGCGACGTGCTTATTCATTTGTGGATGTAAACTTAATCTATAAGTCAGCTATGCTGTTTACTTCTGAATATTATATTTCATTCTGGTGCGCTTAACGTTATCGCTACTGTGTAATAGTAGCCTATGCTATTCACCAACTAAAAATAATCCTATTCAATGCGTTCACAGTCTCTTTCACGGGCATCATTTGTAGTTGCCTATTCACAAACTGTTTGCTCAAAAATAGCGTTTTCTCATAGTTCACTGTGTGCTTTCTACCATGCACAAATAAAAATGTCACTGAACTTTTGCTGTGTAATTGTAACAGTGAGCACACACCAAACCAACAATTACTAAAAACACACACAAGAACTGATTTTGCACGGGAATCTGTCAGCTACACTGTTTACTTCTGAATATTATAGTTTGGTTCCAGAACGTGATAAATACATTTTGATTAATTTGAGTAAAAATGTGTTTTCTTTACCAAGAAACCAACAATTACTAAAAACACACACAAAAACTGATTTTGCACGGGCACTTTGCACTGCTCCCTGAATCGCGACGTGCTTATTCATTTGTGGATGTTAACTGAATCTGTAAGTCAGCTATGCTGTTTACTTCTGAATATTATATTTCATTCTGCTGCGCTTTTATCGCTACTGTGTAATAGTAGCCTATGCTATTCACCAACTAAACAGATCCTTTTCAGTGCGTTCACAGTCTCTTTCACGGGCATCATTTGTAGTTGCCTTTTCACAAACTATTTGCTCAAGCATAGCGTTTTCTCTGAGTTCACTGTGTGCTTTCTACCATGCACAAATAAAAATGTCACTGAACTTTTGCTGTGTAATTGTAACAATGAGCACTCAATCACACCAAACCAACAATTACTAAAAACACACACAAAAACTGATTTTGCACGGGCATTTTGCACTAGTTCACTTAAACACAGTGTTATGTTTTAAGTAAACGTTAACAGTTGAGAAAGAAAACACATGTGTAACAGTATAATGGGTCTGTGAGTCAGGTCCTAAAGTGACAACAGCCTAATATACCTGCTGCCAAATTATGAGACAATATTAAATGTATCTATATGGCAGTTTTGTGGCCAGTGAATATTCTAAGTGGCTAGTAACTTTAGGAAACAACTAGCCACAGTGGCTAGTGAGCAAAAAAGTTAATGTCAAGCCCTGAATGTGGCACATATAATACAGGACAATAAAAACCACAGGGAAGCCTTTTGTAACATTAAATATATACTCTATAGTTAAAACATATTGAGTGCTTTTCACTGAGTTGGCCTAAGCCTTCACATAAAGGTTTTAAGTCAAATTATGAGACATCGTACTAAAGACAAACTATATGACCAAAATTGCATGGGCATAGATAAATGAATGGGTTTTGAAATTTTAAACTGCACAAAGCTACACATAAAATCAAGCAAATCAAAATTCATACTATTATTATTATTGATTATTATGGTTGTGAGTGTTTTAAAGAAAAAATTATTAAATGTCTCATGGTCATTTCTACGTTTCAGGTCATCACTGACGTGCCCTCATTGCCTTAAACAGAGCAACACCTTCGACCCTTTCCTGTGTATTTCACTTCCAATCCCACTACGACAAACCAGGTATGTTACTGTGCCTTCTGTCTTTATCTCTTTGTAATCTATTAGGACTCATGTCTGAATGCTATATGTATGTTTATGTCTGTATACGTGTTTGTGTGTATGTGTGTATCTTTGCTAGTTTCAGTGTGTTTGTGTCCTTAGCCACCCTGAAATTCTTCATGTGATGAATGACCAAGTGAACAGCTCTTACCAGAACATTGTCTCAATTTTCTTAAATCTCAAAAACTGCCAGTCAGCAAAATCTCTTCTGTGAGACTGTCAACCTGTCAGACAGACCGATAATAGAACGCGAGAAATATATGGAGAGAACTACGGCTCATCATGAAGTCTTGTACCTACTGTCCTTAACACTCAGATTTCCCAGCATTTCTGAATCACATTCATTAAAGTGAAAATTGCATATCTAGCCTCACTGAGAACTTAGGGGGCCAAATTGGAAGGTCTTCTGTAAATTTCAACGAGAGTTTTAGTGCTAAAACCTACCATACTTATTGTTATGAATTAATATGAAGACTACAAATTACATTAGACACATGCCATGGATAGACAGAAACACTTCTGTCAGCAGGCCAGCACTGCTTACATGTGAGCTGAACTCCTGGGCAAGACTTTAGGGAGCCAATCAGGTTAGCCTGCACAACCTACAGTGCCCAAGTGCCTCTAGTCAGAGAGATCAAATAGAAAAAAACGTTCTTTCTTTGAGCTGGTGGGCGAATCTCATCTAAACTTTCAAGAAATACATGTATAAAAGAAATCATTCTCATTTTTTGTAAAAAATAAAAAAATAAAAAAATTCGTATTACTGTAATACTATCTGTACATGAATTTCATTACATTACATTTCCGTAAATTCAATTTAAATTTGTACAACCAATTGTGTTATGATATGTTATATTTTACTAATATACTTCACAATTGAAAGGATTAGTTCACCCAAAAATGTAAACTGGCGACATTTCTATCAAATGATATTACATTGCTTCTTGAATTTTATTTTGACAATTTCACAGTAAAATGTCCAATAAATGGTGCTAAAGGAACTTTTAGTTTTACCCGAAATAGATGAACATGAATCTGGCAATGTTTTATTGTTTTTTGCGATGCTTAATGTTTTATTGGCGGTTTGGGAACAAAATGTCCGGTGAGTGGCGCTAAAAGGTTTAATGCTCTATTTATTTTATCGCGTTTGAAAATAACATACAAAACTGATGTTAAGAAAATCAAACGTGAGATAAAAATGTATTCCTGAAGCAGCCGTGACATTTAGCTTGTTTCTACATATCTTTAAGTTCTTTCATTGTGACGTGTGTTACAGTACTCACACCCGAGCACTCCGCATGGCAAGTGCAGTGTTGTACCAGATGAGCTACTGTACCAAGCAAGTTTAATATGTCAGAAAAGTCTATACATTTGGAGTTGGTTATGTGATGCAAATGTATTAGTTTACAAATCATGCACTATGGTAAAAAGTCATAACATAGTATTGGGCAAGGAAATGCACAAAAAAAAAATCTCTATTAATCAATAATCTGCTTCTGTGATCATAATTTGTGTGAAAAGTTGTATTACTGCCACTAGTGTTCATTTCAGCTGAAAACTGCAGTGAATTGTTTGTATGGGGTCTGTTTAGTCATTCTTTTGGAGTCATGTTTTTTCAATGAGCCCATGTTGCAAAATCATTATATTAAAAGAGTGGTCAAAAAAACTGTTAACACATTAAAGTTGTATGGAATGGCATGGTTGCACAATGTGTCATTTGTGGTTGCAATGCATTATGAAGTCAATGCAAAATATGGGGGTGAAATGGTCTTCTTCTTTTTTTCAGACTTACCCAATTAGTGCTTTCATTTTTAACATCAATGTGATTAACTCTAGTTGGTGTCTGTGCAGATATTTGGTACGCTGTAGTCAGACTGTACTTTTCAAGTAATAATGCACAAATATGTCTTTGCAAGAGGCAACACATCCAACCTGCGATTTACCACACCCAGATACACTCTGAAAACACAAAATAAGCTAAGTTTGATTGACAGTCCACATAAATAAAACCCTGTCACATGATTCAGACTCTGAGATAAAATCTAAAAGGCTTCGGTTGACTTCTCACTGGTTCACTCAAGTGAGAGTGTAGTTTTTTACGACGGAGTGCTTTTGTTGGGTCCAGCATTTCACATACAGCTTTCAATAATGCAGCAGAGAGAGGCATCTAAAAGTCCACCCAAGTCTCCAGAGCCATAATGTCCACAACTGCAGCTGCAGTGAATATCAGCTGCTGTGCAACTGGCTTGTATGGGGCAATTTCAAGCCAAACAAATACAGCAGGAAACAGATCAGCTCCCAACCCTAATGTGCTCTGCACCCACAAGCTGTGTGTATGTGGCAGTGTTAGAGACACGTGCTGGTTTAAATCAACCTTCACAACATCTACACACACAACCAGACATATCTACACTCACTCAGACTGTAGCCCTGAATGTGGCAAATATATATATTGCGATATATATTGTGAAAAACGTTACGTTTTTGCGAAATTAACGTGTTTTCATTGGCGTATTTTAAATTCACAATTTTAATTTTGTGTAATTTGAAAGGTAATGGAAACGCGGCTTGTGTTACACTGGTTTTTAACCATGGTTAAAGGGATAGTCCACTCAAAAATAAAAAGTATGTTTCATTTACTTCCTTTGTATGGACAAAAAAAAAGCTCCATTAAGCTTCCAACAACTCCTTCAGTTTTTATTTAAAAACATTTTCCCTGAAAATTTGAGTTAGAATAATTTGCAAGAGTGTGATTATAAACGGCTGTAATAAAAAAAAAAGCTTACTAGTGAGTAGATGAGTTTTCCTGCTCGGTGTGATAGAGTTTAAAGGGATACTCCACTTTTTTCGGAAATATGCTCATTTTACATCTCCCCCAGAGTTAAACAGTTGAGTTTTACCGTTTTAGAATCCATTCAGCCGAACTCCGGGTCTGACGGTACCACTTTTAGCATAGCTTAGCACAGATCATTGATTCTGATGAGTCCAGTAGCATTTCTTTCAAAATGACCAAAGAGTTTCAATATTTTTCCTATTTAAAACTTGACTCTTCTGTAGTTAAACCGTGTACTAAGATCGACGGAAAATGAAAAGTTGCGATTTTCTAAGCCTATATGACTAGGAACTACTCTCATTCCAGCGTAATAATCAAGGAACTGTGCGGCTGTACCATGAGTGCAGCAGGCGTAGTGATATGACGCAGCGCCTGAAAATAGGTCTAATAGGTTAGACAAACTTAGTCCCGGTCACGTTGGAAGAAGTTACCGAGCACTGTAAAAAATTTGTAACACTCCCAAATCAAAAATTTCAATTGACCGATAACATCTAAATTTTTCAATTGGCCCAAGTGAAAATCTGTACATTTAATTTTAGAATTTACAGAATTTCACTTGGGCCAATTGAAAAATGTAGATGTTATCGGTCAATTGAAATTTTTGATTTGGGAGTGTTACAAATTTTTTACAGTGAGCTGGGGACTATTTTCAGGCGCTGCGTCATATCATTACGCCTGCTGCACTCATGGTACAGCCACACAGTTCCTTGATTATTACGCTGGAATGAGAGTAGTTCCTAGCCATATAGGCTTAGAAAATCGCAACTTTTCATTTTCCGTCGATCTTAGTACACGGTTTAACTACAGAAGAGTCAAGTTTTAAATAGGAAAAATATTGAAACTCTTTGGTCATTTTGAAAGAAATGCTACTGGACTCATCAGAATCAATGATCTATGCTAAGCTATGCTAAAAGTGGTACCGTCAGACCCGGAGTTCGGCTGAATGGATTCTAAAACGGTAAAACTCATCTGTTTAACTCTGGGGGAGTTGTAAAATGAGCATATTTCCGAAAAAAGTGGAGTATCCCTTTAAAGGGATAGGTTTCCCAAAAATGAAAATTACCCTATGATTTACTCACCCTCAAGCCATCCTAGGTGTATATGACATACTTCTTTCAGACAAATACAATTGGAGTTATATCAAAAAATGTCCTGGCTCTTCCAAGCTTTATAATGGCAGTGAATGGCCGTTTCTGTTTTGAAGTCCATCAAAGTGCATCCATCCATCATAAAAGTGCTCCACACGGCTCTGGGGGGTTAATAAAGGCCTTCTGAAGTGAAGCGATGCGTTCGTGTTAGAAAAATATCCATATTTAAACTTTATCTACTAAAATAACTAGCTTACGGCAGACGGCCATACGCACCGATTTACAGCGAAAGACTAACCCTTGACCTGACGTACAATGTAATGGCGAACGTGGAAGCGCAGAGGATAGAGCAAAACAAAATACCAGTCACGAATTAGAAGTCTAAAATGAGAATTTTTAAAGAGAAATGTTGGAGGAGCTTGAGTTTGTTCCCCAGCCCAGTTTGTTTGAACTGTGAGAGGCATCAAAGCTTACGCTACTCCTACATCCTACGTCATACATCAAGTGTTACTCTATTGGCTTAAGTAAACTTGTGTAGGCCGTTTTCTTAAACGAACACATTGCTTCACTTCAGAAGGCCTTTATTAACCCCCAGAGCCATGTGGAGCACTTGTATCATGGATTGATGCACTTTAATGGACTTACAGCCATTCACTGCCATTATAAAGCTTGGAAGAGCCAGGACATTTTTTTATATATCTCCGATTGTATTCGTCTGAAAGAAGAATGTCATATACACCTAGGATGAGGGTGAGTAAATCATGGGATATTTTTCATTTTTGGGTGAACTATCCCTTTAATGTCCATAACAACCTTTTGTTAACCATTTAGCAACATTTTTAAGACAACTAAAAGCTTTAAACACATTTTGTTGCAGTTTTAATGTTGCAAAAATGTCTGTGGTTACCATTACTTGAAGAGATTTCCCATTTGTTCTTATAAATGAAAAACTGCTATGGTAAAAAACCCTAGGAACCCATAGTGAATTAGCTGAATTTGCCTACAAATTGACATCATGAACAGTTGTATTAGATGATGTGCTAAATATGTATGTTACTGTGTTTTTAGGGCCCTGAATGTGACGCTGGTGTTCAACAATGAAGGTCAGCGGTTTCTGAGAGTAGGGTTGGCTGTGCCTCTCTTTGGGTCTGTCTCAACACTCAGGACCATGGTAGCACAGGAGGGCAAGATCTCTTCAGACCAGGTGAAACCTGCTGTCTATCATATCTGCTGGTGTTTTACATTTGTTCTCTCTCTCTCTCTCTCTCTCTCTCTCTCTCTCTCTCTCTCTCTCTCTCTCTCTCTCTCTCTCTCTCTCTCTCTCTCTCTCTCTCTCTCTCTCTCTCTCTCTCTCTCATCTGATCCTATTCTTGAACTACATTGTGTTGTCACCCCATTGTGTTCTCACCCTCTATTCTCACCCCGTTAGTTCATAATAAAATATTGTATTGCACTGCAAAAACACACCTTACCTTAGTCTTGCCAGAGAATAATTCATCTTGCATACACTGTAAAAAAATTCTAACCCTCCCAAATCAAAAATTTCAAGTGACCGATAACATCTAAATTTTTCAATTGGCCCAAATGAAATTCTGTATATTTCAATTGGCCCAAGTGAAAATCTGTAAATTTAATTTGATAATTTACAGAATTTCACTTGGGCCAATTGAAAAATGTAGATGTTATCGGTCACTTGAAATTTTTGATTTGGGAGGGTTAGAAATTTTTTACAGTGTACAAATTCCAGGCTTGCGAAGAGTAATAGCGAACAAGCGCATGTATCTCTATTCATACGCCATTAAACTGCCTCCTCTGAACACTCCATCTGTTGGTTAATGGAAACTACCCAGACTTGCTCAGCCAGAGCTCAAGGTGTTATTGTGCTTCAGGATACATGTTTAATGACACTGTTGTAATCATTTCTATAATCCTTGAACAAGCAATCACATCATCACTTACTGAAACCTGGTGCATACCGTTTGATTTTGGCTTTTGTTGGGTCCAACATTCCACATGTCATGATGATTACTGTGATGTTACACAAACCTGTTTTTGTGTTTGTTTGGAACACAAACCTCATTGATTCTCACGTCAAGCATGCACATTTGAGCTTCCGTTTACCATATGTGATGGTCTTGTGGGTTTGGAATGACATGAGGGTACATAACTAAAATATTTTTTTCTTGGGGGTGAACTAACCATATAATGTGCTTGTGATTTAGATTATTAGTATAATAATAGCAACATGCACATTGACTAAATAATTATTTTTTTTTGTAGTAGTAGTAGTAGTATGGAAATTAACATTAGGTTGCTCTGGATAATGAACAGTCCACAAATTCCCTCTTTTGCCCAGAAATGACAGACTTTAGACTATCAAGATTATTTATTTCCTTGTCTAAGACAAGCATTGGCAATATTAGCACAAGGGTTAGCTTGGGTTTCACTTGTCAATGAAAATGTCAGACTCGAATGATCAGTACTGTCAATCATGACCAAAGTTTATATTGTGCTGTCCATTGATGTACAGTCTGATCATGCTTATTCACTTGCCCGAAATCTCTATTCCCAATTCAATATAGTGTACTTGTGGGTAGAGATGCGCGGATGGGCTATTATTTCATCCGCAACCGCATCACAAAACTCAACATCCGTCCGCCATCCATCCGCACCAACGTTTTTGACCAATTTTCAAAACCGCACCCGCCCGCCATCCGCTGATTGGTGTATACATAATATTTTTCATTTGTTTGGTTCAACCGCCCGCCACCCGCCCGAATTTAATTCAAATATTATTTTTCGTCACGTCATCCGCCCGATCCGCGGTTTATCCGCGGAGTCCGCGGCTGTAACCGCCAACCGCGCATCTATACTTGTGGGGTGAATGTAATTTGACCCTAATTAGTGCACCATATCAATAATGCACTCAGATTAAGAAGTATATAACTTATGTACACCAACTAATGCTATTATTTTGCTATGAGCATGTTAACATTCCATGGCAAAGCAATTTTATTAATTGACATACAATAGTAATTTAGTGTGTTTTACAGTATAACAGTAAAGTTTAACAGTATAGGTACATTTTTTAATCATAAAAATATCTAGATTAGTTTGCTGAAATCTTTTTCAAGGTTTTGATAAGTAATAAATCAATTTTAAATGGCCATATCAAAATATAGAAAACCACAATTATACAGATAATAGTAAAATAATTAATAAAAATCAAATCAATCAGTCAAACATTTCTTCCTGACTAATTTAGTGCATTCAAATTATGCACATTTTTGTTGGATAGATAAGGACATTATGTATCTGATAAGGAATAGATGCTCTTACTGCAGATTTACTTCCTTTAATATTTGTAAGGTCTCTTATCCAGCTCTTAGTGTTTCTTACATTGCCTGTTGTTTCTGAGTTATGTTATTTATTTATTTGGATCTGAGGCCATTTTACTGTTGATAACCATCGGAGATGCAAGATGATATTAAAGGAAAGAGACTACAAGGTGATACAAGAGATTTGCAATACTGTAAGAGCATTTAGACCTCCATTTCTAATCTCTTATACAGTAGTGTGTTCATCTCTTCAGCTCTGTTAGAAATGCTATGGAGATGCTTATGGGATGCTATGGCTATTTCAAAGCCGCCTCAAACAATGTGAGAGGACAGAAACATCAGCATAGGGCGCAACCTTTGTCTGAGATTACAGGAAAAAGGATTACTCACTGCCTCCTTAGGCTTTATAGACAAATCTCAACACTGAATATTATATGATGAGTTCAGGCAACAGATTTTTATTTTGCCTGTTCCACAGAGTTTAGATTAGGTATTATGTGGCTTTTTGTAAAAACTTAGCCTTGTATTAGCAGGGCTTCCCACACAATATACTACTGTAGATGGTGTCTCCCCCTTGTGGTGGGAGGCAGTAATGAGTGTGTATGAGTATGTGCATGGTTGGTTTAGAATAGGTTACTACCATACTAATCTGACTATGACTGCATTATATACTAGTTATCTTCTTTGTTTACTAAAACCCAAGTTGCTCATTTTTCAGAATAATCCATTTCATGGTGTGCAAGGCCATTTGAAACATTTCTCTTTCTCTTATAGGTGATTTTGACAGAGATTAACTCCAACGGGTTCCAGCGCTCTTTCTCTGATGAAGATGATATGACGAGTATCTCAGAGAGTGATGTCATCTACGCTTTCCAGGCTCCACCCCTGTCCGCCAGAGGAGGTTCCATGCGATTCTCAGGTAACCAAAGTGATACATAAGGAAATCAAGGCAATGCTTCTGCTAATTGAATGTTGACCGAAGGTGCTGTAAATGATTCGAGATGTTTGCTAACTCCCATCTCTCACAAGGCCAGAATTATTTTTTTTTTTTCGTGGCAGCTTATTCTGGCCAAGAACTGCCCACTTAGACTGGAGGAAGCCACCGTGTCCTCCTCTGCCGAGTCATCCGATTTACCGTCATCACCCTCAGTGATTCCAGCTTTTCGAAATATTTCACATACCATTTCAGTTTTCCTTAGATACTGTACAAAGCTGTGTAACTTCTTCTGTTTTGTTGGCTGCATTATAATGAGAGGGCTGCGATGACAGATTAGCGATGCTAGAATTTTTATTTTAACTTTAATTCCGGAAAATACAATATTTCTGAGGAAAAAAGTGCGGACCACTTTTTTGCTGTTTTCATTGCCTAGGGCTGTCACAGACAGATTTGATTCCTCTGGACATCTTTTTCAGTGATATCTGTCAGGTAGTAGGGATATTTTGTGGTATTCCACCAAAAATATTAGCTTACAGCACTTTTAAGAAAAATGTAGGCATAAAAGGCAATGTGCTGGAAAATGTAGCATTATAGATAGATATTTACATGGAAATATCTCAGTACACAGTGATTTCTCAGTCCACTGATGCATTTTCGTGATAGGGTTGCAGCGCGACTTTTTCCTTATAAATGAGCTTACTTTTTTTCTCCCAGCTATGCTATAGCACTGTATATCATAAGTTCACTGAAAGGTCTAAAGAAAACTTTCTACTTCAAAATAAAGAAGCTGTTTTGAATTACAGATACAACCCGGTTTACAAGTCTGTATAGCATGTTTGTGTAATATGGCTGTCAGGTGGACGATTGAAGATTGATGACCGTGCTTATGGGGGTTGTCAAAAGTGGAGGATGAAAAAAAAAAATTGAGGGGCAACTTGCTCCATGTAGAATAAACAACTTTTTCTAGCTAAAGCGCGGCGCCACTTTGATAGCACTTAGCTTAGCCCAGTTCATTCATTAGGATCCAAACAGAGATGAAGCTAGAAGCGACCAAACACCTCCACGTTTTCCCTATTTAAATACAGTTACACGAGTAGTTACACAACCAAGTATGGTGACACAAAATAAAACGTGGCGCTTTTCTAAGCGGGTAAAAAGGATAACTATAATGTATGGCGGAATAGCACATGAAGTTGGAAGCACTTCGACTCGGCGAGGGAGAGGATTTTTCAAGCGTGACTTTTTACTGCGCCGAGTCGAAGAGCTTCCAACTTCATGTGCTATTCCGCCATACATTATAGTTATCCTTTTTACCCGCTTAGAAAAGCGCCACGTTTTATTTTGTGTCACCATACTTGGTCGTGTAACTACTCGTGTAACTGTATTTAAATAGGGAAACCGTGGAGGTGTTTGGTCGCTTCTAGCTTCATCTCTGTTTGGATCCTAATGAATGAACTGGGCTAAGCTAAGTGCTATCAAAGTGGCGCCGCGCGCCAGAGCGATTGAGTGCACGCACTGAGACGAGAGAGGTACTGTATGTATCAACTCGTCTTAGTTAAGGGAATAACATAGTTTAATATGAAAAAACGGTGAAGTATCCCTTTAAAGCATGACAAAAGATTATTAAAACATGATTTAAGTGTATTTTAAACTAAAACTTTTGACATTATTACAAAGTGCACTTTTTATTACAAATGGGTAGTTTTTAATAGCAATTGTAAAAAAAAAACATGGGCAAGAAGGTGTGCTTTCGTCAAGTGCTCTTAAGATTTGAAGTACACTACAATTGGACATTCAATACAATTAAGTGCACTTCTTTTTCACAAGGGATGATCTTCTTATGTGATTGCATGTTATTAAAATATATGTGAACTTTTTCTGGGGGAGAAATGCATATAGGGTGCAACACCAGCTGAAATTCATTGCTTACATGTTATTAATACTGTATGTGAATATATATTCACATGAGGGGTTGTGGAACAACTCATAATATCAGCATATTATACAAGGTTCACATGGTTCTGTCAAAACACTTTACTTACTGCTCATCTGGCTATCAACGGTTGACTAATGAGTATATTTTAGCATTTTGCATATTATCCATCTTAATTGCATTGCTGATCACAGCAGCCACATTTATCATCAGATAGGTAGCATCAGTAAAACATTGTAAATGACTCATGACATGATGAAATATATAGCCTACAGTATAAGTTTTAAATATGGCTAATATTGAAAATACTGAATTAGAAAGTGTAATGAAGTGTAAAGCAAATCAGGCTCACATACTGTAGATCTTTCTCCGATTTGGCCTTTTCTACTACAATGAAATATGTTTTCTTGTGCAATTTCCAGTCAGATTAGGCTGTGTTGGGTGTCTGCCAAGGCTTTCTTATTGAAAAAATGAACTTTTGCTATGTGTTAGATTTAGAAATTGATATTCCATCTGATGGAAAATAACAACACTGGGATTACTGCAAAGAAAGACAAATGGATTGGGAATTAGAGTCTCCGTCCTTCTTCTTATCTGTATGCAGCTTTCTTTTTTCCAAATAAACTTTTATTGTGGTACAACCCTCTACAACATACAGGATAATGAACCAATCCATCTGCAAGGTCAATTGAAGTGAATTCTTTTAAAATGTATTTGTATAACACTTTGTACAACAGTAATTGCATGCAAGGAGTTTTAAGGGGTATTATAGCTAGACCTTCAATGACCAATCATGGTTACAAGAAAAGGTAACTTAAAATTGAGCTAGTAAGTAACCTTGGGCATAACTAAGATCAAAAAATAAATCCATCTTCCTCTGTTTGGCCTGACTGGAGGCCATTTTGAAATAATCAGTAATGTGTGTTGATGTATTAAGGCATGTAGATAGTATTTTCACCTGACCAATTTTCTGAGAGAACATTTGGTTTGTTCCAGTTACAAAAGATTAGCCTATTATTGTTTTTAAGTGTAATGTTTTCGACCGAAAACTTGATCACTTGTTCTTATTTCACTTCTGATCATTTTAAGACTATGGATTATCCCTTTTTCCAATTGCCATATGCTCCTGTGCTTTTTACCTGGTTCTAAAACTAGTTTTCTTACAGATATAGTAATTATAGCTCATCAATATCAGAAAACAAGTGCTGCCCAGCTTTGTCATGGGCCTCATTTCTTTTACAATGTGCAGTATATTAAGAGCGTTCATCAAGCTGTTAGAAACTTTCAATTACATTATAAATAACTTTTTGCTTGAAGGCATATTTTATATACATACAGCTACAACTGCAGTGAAAGCTTCAGATGCAGTTTGTCACTCTCTGCGTGATTACACATGACGGTTACCGATCGGCACTAAAATGTGGGTTGTAGTCTTCTGTCACTCTGCAATTATGTCACAGCTTTGTGTCCACTTATAAAGCCCTTTCTTAAAATTGCTTTTATTTTTTAACTGAACTTTTTTTATACAGAAAATTGAGCATCCCTTTCAGATTCAAGATGTATACAAATTAGGATAGTGGATACATTGTTTTCTTTACTCAATGCTAATGTTTTATGTATTTGAGGAGTGGAGAAGAGTCTTAATCTAGCATTTGTCGTCGAGTCATACCCAATGCTGTCTAAAATAGCCTGTGCAAAGCACTTCATCTTTATTAACATGAGATTTTGACAAAATAACAGAAAAAACAGAGTGCCCACATACAGTAGCTACAGTAAACTTTATAACCTGTAAGTTGATTAAAACGTAATGCAATGCACTTACTGCCTCAGATGCGGCCATTTAATGACAGACAAAACACGCATGTCTGAAATTCTCCTAGTTCACTGGTCATAAACATTGTAACTCCTTTTGAACTTGATTTTGGTCAATAATAATAATATAATGACAGTAATATAATATAATAATATATGTCTGACCATATATAAAGCCGTTTATTTATTTATTTTTTGACGATATTAACTGTTTTATAATATCAAGGAAATGCAATTACTCTGCCTCCTTGTTTATTTATTTGAGATGCTTTTACACATATTTGGGTAATGTATTTAGTATAATGCATTGCTTGGGCAGAGATGTACAGTTATTGTTAATTATTTATGTGTGTGCCTACCCATGAGGAGGAAGAGTGAAACTGGACTGCCAGTACACAGGTGTGTGTGTGTGTGTGTGTGTGTGTGTGTGTGTGTGTGTGTGTGTGTGTGTGTGTGTGTGTGTGTGTGTGTGTGTGTGTGTGTGTGTGTGTGTGTGTGTGTGTGTGTGTGTGTGTGTGTGTGTGTGTGTGTGTGTGTGTGTGTGTGTGTGTGTGTGTGTGTGTGTGTGTGTGTGTGTGTGTGTGTGTGTGTGTATATGTTCAAGGAAACAAAGAACTCAGGTTCTATTGTGGTCCTACTCCTAGAACCTTGAAAGGAAATCAGCCACCTTAGTTTACAGGAGTTCAAGGACATGAAAAGGCGGACAGCTTGCACCTGCGAGGCCTTAGAAGGATCTTGAGTCTTGGGAAAGTTACAACGTACGTCAATCACGAAGATTAGAACCTAACTTTGGCGGTGAACAACAGGAATATAAAAGACTGAAGAGTTGATTGCCTCTTTGGATACTGATACGTCAAAACCCCCGACTCTAAAGCCCAGAGCTGAAGACAAGAAGCCCAGAGCTGTCTGCACCTTTGATTGAAAGCATGATTATTGTACAGAGTACAGACAATGCAAAAACTGCCTTTGAGGCTTTGATTTATAGTGTTTTAAGGCTTTGAGCAAGAGCATACCAAGGAGAAGTCTTGACAAAATTTTAAGCATTTTATGCTTAGAATTTAGGCCAGACTCGAATCGACTTACTTTACCTAATCTGAGAATAATCAATTATAAGGTTAAAGGTGTTAAGTTCAAAGTACACACCGCATAACAGATGGCCGCGTCATGTTCACGTCCTCAGACTCGGATTTATGCGATTCTATGTCAAAACACCTTTCATGTACATTACTGAAATAAGAATAAACAAAACTATTTCAATAAAATATAATCTTGTGCTGTCACACAGGAACTACACCATATTACATATAATTTGGTGATAAACCAATTACCAATTAAACCAATCTACAGTTTTTCACTGTATATGGTAAGGTAACTTAGTTAACCAATTAACTTTTTAACTTTTTCTGTAAATATTACAAACATTTTACAGTCTATAGTAGCTCACATTTGGTAGCAGGTATCTTTATGCAGGTAGCAATATCTTTGTCCTCTTTTCCAGTGCATATACCAAATTCCCTCCCTTGAGATGTGATTGACAGACTAGGTTAGAAGATCATCTGTGACTCTGAACTGTTCTTAGACTACATCTGAGTCTCTCTGAAGCATAAGTTGATAGAGGTTTGGTGAGGTCATGTGTAACTGAGCAAATACACACTCCACTTCTCTGATGTTGTGCAATGCTCTTGTAGATTTGCCTGGTATTGTCTGGACTCTCCAGCCCAGACCAGTGAATAATTCATTCTGCATGGACTACTCTTTTACTGCCACTTTAATGAATTACTAATATCTAATATTGCTATTAGAGTCGTCATCTTCCTCAGAACTGTTATGTCATCATGTATCTAGTGTGGTGGAATTAAAGTAATAGTCCAGGTTAAATTAAGTTTGTAAGCGAGTCAAAATTAATTAACATTATGGCTCACATGCTATACAAGTAACTTAAAGGGTCATGGACTGCATTGTCTTATTGTTTTATAATGTTTCTTGGGGTGCATTTATAATGTTAGTCAGAATTTAGAAATAAAAGGTATTTTTGCTACCCTGATTTTAGCCCTCTGATTTGAACGCTCTGTTTGAAGGGGCGTGTCTGCTGTGAGACTTCAGTGTAAACGCCCACTGCTGTGATTGGCTGACATCTTTACTATTACAGCTCTCAAGGTTAACTACTGGTGGAAAGTGTTGATTATAGCACTATATTTAGATCTATAGCATTATATTTAGATAGTGGCATGAAAGGTTGCAGTGATGAGCATGTAGCCAATCACAGACATGTTGAGCGCATGAATGCTGTGATCTCGTCATTGTAACTCAATTTCTGCACTCTCACGAAAGCTTTCATCATAACTAACAGTGCAAACAGAATGTAAATAAGAGATTTGTTGATTATAACGGGAGTTTTGGCGAGAGTCCAGAACTCAGCCACTGATAAACTTGCGCTGTTTGATTGACAGCTCCAACGATTGTAAAGGGAGCGTTCTTTGATCGCTTTCTATATAATTTAATCAGTCTAAATAAGATTATTTTCATCCTACTAAGAGAAACAATGTGAAGTTGACCATTTAGTCACTGGTTTGATTTTCTGACACACAGACAAAGAACATCTGACTATAGCGACATGAATCATTACATATCAGAAATCACTTTTCACAGATCGTGCATTAGAATTAACAGTTACTTACATGTTGTGGCATTACTGTCAAGGCCATATCGTAAAAGTCCGTTTGCAAAGCCTGTGCCGAAATTGCGACTGATTTACAAGCGAATTCACAGTAAGATGCACCGAACAAACAAATAATGCTCAACTGAGACATTCACATTGTTGAAAATAAATAACCACATTCCTAGCATTAGGACCCTTTAGGTAATATTATTTTTAGTCCAGTTATCCATCGCTCCTCTCTCCTTGTCATCTCACTAACACGCAATGTCGGTCTTTCACCTATAGGCACATTCTATAACGAGTCGTTTTCTGGGCTTGGTTACAATAAAAGCTGTTTTTGGACTAACAAGGAAGGTTTCAGTTCTGAAACGTACAGGATATTCTTATTGGATGATTACCTCTTATATGTCAAAAGCTCAAGGAAAATTGTATTATTGTTGTGAGGTAACAAAGGAAAACTGCTGAGATTGAAGGCAAGTCAGTGGTTGATAGATTACTTACAAATTGTAATACGCTACTTATTTCAAATTACATGACACAAATTTTAAAGAGTAATGTAATCTATTACATTACACATTTTAGGTAATATAATTGGACTGTACTTTTTTATTTATTTTATGGCGCTTTTCCACTGCATGGTACGGCTTGGCGCGGCACGGCTCGGCATGGCTTGGCTCGGTTAGCTTTTCCACTGCAGTTTAGTACTGCTTAAAATTGGGTGGGATTATAGACTGATCGTAATAGTTGCGGCGCCTCTATAGCCGTGGCATCATCATAAACGCGTCACAAACAAATGCACTACACAGGAGCAATGGAGCATATCGATGGAATGGTGTTCTTGATTCTCGGCATGTGGATGTTTTTCACTGCAAGATGAAGAAGTTTGTTTGTTTGGGTTTGGTGTCTCATGTCGCAAATCCAATAATGCTGGTAGTGACTATTCTCTCTGACCAATCAGTGATCTGCAGTGTTTACATGTCACATTTTAGTATGTCATTAGATTACTTTTGACCTTACCCATTTATCACATTGATTTGAATAGGATAATCTTGTACCATATTGACATAAAAGTGCAAATATAAAGAAAATACATTGCCGTTTTTATCAACAACATGAAGAGTATTAAACTTTACATTACTGTACATTAGGATTTCGAAAACTGGTGTTGAAGTAATTGCAGGGGGTCCGTAATGAATTAATCTTATTTAAAATAAAAACAATACAAATAAAACACTATAACACAAAAACAAAACACAAAAAAGTGTGACTATATGACCATTACCCGACATCAGAGAACTGAAATCATGCAAATGTTTTGTTTTGGAATCTGATTACGTAATCCAGATTACATATAATCAGTTACAGCTAACAACTAACAACTAACCAGCACTGTTAGGAGCCTCTATTGGCTCGTCCTTTGGCCTTAAAATAAAGTCATGGCTGAACAGAAAAATTCTGTCAATATCCAGAAAAGACTGCATTGTTCTGCAAAAGCATTCAAACTGTGGGTTGGTCTTAGTATGTTTGCGTCTGTGAAAGTGTGAAATGTATGTGTGTGTCAGTGAGGGCCAAGTTTAATTATGGCTCTCACAAGCTCACAGTTCCCCTCTTCAATCTGCTCCAGCTGGCCCTCAAATGAGACACTGACGAGTAAGGCCTGCTGTGAGTGTGCGATAGAGAGCGAATCAGAGAGTGAGATAGAAACACTTCCATCCTGCCATGAAAAGAAGATATTGTACATAAGCACTTGCTACTTATCTCATTGGATTGCTAAAGAGAACCAATATTTATCCAGAACTTATTTTGATGGTGTCAAGTATTGGTCAGTGTAACTGTATTCATATTATACAGGGAATATATGTCGAATAATGTCTAGGAACAGTCTACAAGCATAGAGTTCTGTCAGATATATTACATGAAATGAAAGTTAAATGACAAAAAACCCTGGTATTTAGTGTTTGTGTTATTTAGTGTTTTGCGACCTTGAATGTATATTAACATTCAAAAGTTAAGGAGCAGTATGAATTTTTTTTTTTAGCAAGGATGCATGAAATTGATCGGTCTCGCTTTAGTTTAGGGTCCAATTCTCATTATTAACTAACTATTAACTATAACTTTTTTTCCTAATTTCTGCTTATTAATAGTTAGTAAGGTAGTTGTTAAGATTAGGTATTGGGTAGGATTAAGGGATGTAGAATATGGTCATGCAGTATATAAGGCATTAATATGTGCTTTATAAGTACTAATAAACAGCCAATATCCTAGTAATATGCATGCTAATAAGCAACTAGTTAATAGTGAGAATTGGCCCCTAAACTGACAGTTTACCAATTGATCAAAAGGGACAGGATTTTTTTTGTAACAATGTCAGTCTTTAGTATTTCAGATTAACTTGAAATGGTAAAAAATTCTGACATTTCTTTTGAACTTTTTATTCATTATGTTATTGAGCACCAAATCAGCATATTAAAATGATTTATCAAGGATCATGTGACACTGAAGACTGGAATAATGATGTTAATTTCTTTTTTCTTTTTATATTCATAGCAGGAATAAATTACATATTAAAATCTAGTACAATAGAAAACGGTTATTTTAAATTACAATATTAATGTTTTACTGTATTTTATTAATGGAACCTTGGTGTGCACAAGATACTTCTTTAAAAAAATTAAGTAACACCAAAGGTTTGCCATGATAAAATTTGCATTGGTTTTCCCATTCAAAATGGATCAATCACATTTATAGAAAGATAAGATGACACATTTTAGATGACTTAATGAGAAAAGTAACATAAGAGAAAATGACATAGATATCAATGAGATTTTTAAAGCAAAAAAAAATAAATAAAAAAAACCCACAATAAATACAGTTTATTTATAAAGTTATAAATAAAGTTAGTCACAATAAATTTTGATTCTACTGTATGTAGATAGAGATCAGCAAAGGTATTACTGCGCAAACATGGTTTGCGAGGAAACTTCCTGTGACCTCATTGACAAAATGGCTAAAAAAATAGTGTATTTTTGAAATTCAAAAAATGCCAAAGGATTTCTGTGATGGGTAGGTTTAGGTGTACGGTTAGTGTTAGGGGATAGAATATACAGTTGGTACAGTATTAAAAACCATTACGCCTATGGAGAGTCTCCATAAACCGTGTGTGTGTGTGTGTGTGTGTGTGTGTGTGTTGTCCTGCATTGTTGGCTTTTAATCACAATTCAGGATCAAACATCCACTTCTGATTGAAGTGAAATATCAGAGCATGCCAGCAGTCACCAAGGAAACCAAAGGGTAGTTACAAGATTGATGCAGGAATAAAATTATACATGTATCATACATGTCTACACATACTGATACACAAGATACAACATATAGAAAACACAAGTAAGAGAACTTACTAACACACTATAGAACACACTATATAACAATCACACTTTCCATTCCAAAAAATTGAGCTGCAAAATGGGTCATTGGAAAGTCATATATCATATATATCATAATATCATATATTGATCACCAAGAGCATATATTGACCGCCTACTCTACGTTTACATATTCAGGGTCCTATCTTACACCCGGCGCAATGCAGCGCCAAGCGCGATGCAAGTGTTTTTTGCTAGTTACAGTCCGACGCAGTTATCATTTTCACGTCCTGCGCCAATTTGTTTAAATAGCAAATGCATTTGCGCCCATTGTGCACCCATGGTGCGTGCTGGTCTGAAAACGAGGTGTGTTCTGACGCAGTTTTGGCACGTTGCTATTTTGAGGCAACAGAAATAGACTGCGCCACTGAAACCTGGTCTAAAGTCAATGGCGCAATATTTATTTATTTATTTATGTTATTTAAAGAGCGAGTTAGTAATGTGCGCCTAAAGGCGGGTCCACAATGCGCGTACACTCTGCTTATTAAACACACAGGGACGCACAGCAGCACAAAAACATGCCAAATATTTAAAATAAAAGGATTACAATGTAAAAGATGATTATTGTGTACATAAAGATATGGTGGAATCCGGCTTGTCCCGTAGATGGTCTGCGCACTTTTACCTCGCACACGAGCAGTTCCGTTTGCGCTCTGGAGACGGCTTCGGTCTTTCCACTATCAAATTCCGTCATGTAAATAGCAAATCTGCCATGGCGCGAGCGCAACTGGCATTTAAAGGGAATGGGAGATGAGACTCTGATTGGTTTAACGCACGTAAATCCCAAAACACACCCATTACTTAAAAATACCCATTACCCATAATTTAAAAATAATGGAATTGTTGGATAAATACCCCTTTAACTCACTGTAAATGTATGAAACATAACTGACCTTTCTTTTTCATTTTCTTTTAAGTTTTGATGGCACTACGTACAAAGGTCTAATTTTCTCACTGAACTGATTTATAATTACACACTATTATTTTGCAACACTTTTGATGTTTAATAAGATGCTTGTTTCTTTTTATCTTTCATAGGGATCCATCACTCCCTCCCTTCGTCCCCATACACCGCAGAGCCCAAAGGTCACAGGTTACCACCCTCAGGGACGTTATCATCAGAATTCTTGAATCAGGGTGGTTCTTCAAAGATCCTCCTGTTACTCTGCAATGTTGCTGGATCTGGCCAAGAAGCTACAAGGTGACTAAAGCACTACTTCACTATCTTAAACCTAATGTTACAGAAGGACCCCTTTAAGGGTTTCCCAACCTTTTTGCCAACTGAACCCCAAATTGTTTGCTTGAATTCCTCTCTGAAATTTGAATGTTCTAACCCCTTTGATGGATAGTTAAATGGAGCTTAAATGTTTATAATTACAGTTGTGGTCAGAAGTAATGGCACCACTGGTAAATATGGTCAATGATGGCTGTAAAAAATAAATCTGCATTGTTTATCCTTTTGATCTTTCATTCAAACAAAATTATAAAAAAATCTAACCTTTCATTGAAGCAAAAAAATATTGAAAGTGGGGGAAAATTGCATTTTGAAATGAATGTTTTTCTCCAAAACACCACAATTATTGGCACCTCTAGAATTTTTTATGAGTAAAATATCTCTGAAGTATATTTCCGTTAATATTTACTTTTTTTTTTTTTGCACACCAGAGTGACTAAGAACATGAAATTGTCTAGCTATGGCTTCGTGTTTCACAGGAGTTTAAATATGAGGAAAAACAAAGGCCAAATTCCCTTAATCATTCATCACAATGAGTAAATCCAAAGAATATAGTTCTGATGTGCATCAAAAGATTGTTGAGCATCACGAAAAAGAAAGTGGCTGTAAGAAAATAGCTAAAGAATTGAAAATCCCCATTTCCACCATCAGGGCAATAATTAAGAAGTTCCAATCAACTAAATATGTTACGAATCTGCCTGGAAGATGTATAGACGTGTTGTCTTAATGCACGGTGAGGAGGAAAGTTTGAGTGGCCAAAGACTCCAAGAATCACAGATGGAGAATTGCTGAAATTAGTTGAATTTTGGGGTCGGAATGCCTAAAAAAAAACAACCCCTACATCACCACATGTTGTTTAGGAGGGTTTCAAGAAAAATCCTCCTCACTCATCCAGAAACAAACTCCAGCATTTCCAGTTGTCAGAACCGACTAGAACTTCAAACGGGACTGGTTTCTGTGGTCAGATGAAACTTTCTTTAAAAAAAACCTTTTTGGTGCAAACAGGGATAAAAAGAACACCATGCCCACGTTTTAATATACCACTGGATCTTTAATGTTGTGGGCCTATTTTTAGTTTTATATGTAAAATTAGATTTGACTGTTTTACACATTTAAAAATATACATTAATTTTGTTAAGAAAATGTAATTCATTTATTAAGTGTTTGCAATAACAAAATGTGAAGCAGATGGGTGTAAGGCTGCAGCATTCAGTCATTTGCTATAGTTGTTTGTTCCTGCAGAAATATTATCGTGTGATTAAAAGCAAGCAAGCAAGCAACTTTATTTATATAGCACATTTTTAAACAACAGACGTTGCTCCAAAGTGCTTTACAGAAGCGAAAACATTAAAATCATATAACAAAGCAAACATAACTTATTCGAAAGCTAAAGAAAATAAATACGTTTTTAAATAAGACTTAAAAGTGGCAATTGATGGAGCTGACCTCACGTGGAATGGGAGACTATTCCAGAGTTTGGGACCTACCACAGAAAAAGCACAATCTCCTTTTGATTTTAAATGATAACGAGGGACCTTTAAAAGCCGTTGGTCAGAGGACCTGAGAACTCTAGAAGGAGAGTAGGGAATAATAAGATCACTGATGTACTGGGGGGCAAGGCCTGATAGGGCCTTGTAAACAAACAAGAGAACTTTAAAATCAATCCTGAATTTAACAGACCATTTAAAATCCATGTGTATATTTATCATTTTAAAGATCCAATATCCCAAACGTGCAAGTCGAGTGATTCATTGGAAATTAATTTTAGACCTACTGGTACAAGAGACATTTCTAGATTCACAAGGACATTAATTCATACAAGTCAGATCAGTCAGCGCTGTCAGAATCAATAATCCAAGGAAGTAAACTGCAGCACAGGAATCATCTTACATGCTCCAACTACAGATGCACTGATACTGGACTCTGGGGAGTGCTGCATCTGGCAGTCTTTGTCCCTAACCTCCAGCTGTCAATCAAAGTATCGCTCCCTCACCCGTGGACACAGGGCAATGGGTGGAAACAGATGACAGGTATTCCCCTGGAACACCTACAAATGCCAGGATGACATTTTAGGGCCTAAGGAAGGAGCGAGAGAGTGAGAGAGCGAGCGAGCGAGAGAGAAAAAGAGGAAGTGTTTGTGTACTGCACCTTAATGGCAGATGCCTCCCAGCCTCTGGCCCACATTTGATAGTGAAGTTGCCTTTCTGGTTCAACAATTGCAACAAAATATAAGGGTTATATCAAAAATCAGGTTCATATTTTCTATGTGAGAGGTGAATTGTATAACTTTTGCAATGTTAATTTGATCCTGTCCTAACTTAATGTGCAGAGACAAGTTTGCTTGACTCAACTAATGTCACTTAGAAGCAGGACTACCTGTAATATCTGATTACTGGGGAAGTGACTATTTTAGTTCTTGGGAAATCTTATTTTTTGTGTGTGGTGCAGCAGTTTGGCTAGCCAGACTAAACGACAAACCACACTGCAGCTTATTCTGGCCAATATCTGTCCATTTAGACAGGAAGTAATGGTCTGAACGACATACAGTATAAAGCAAAACACCACAGTTTATACCACAATATTAGACTGGTGTGGATAAAAAGGGGCACAGCAATCTCTACCAATGTTAATACAGAAACACTTGGAAAAATAATGGAAATATTTTATAGACTCAGATTCTACGGACTATCTAGTTAACTTAATGCTTAATAAATTGCTTCAAACTAAACTCTGAATATCTTTCAAAGATTTGATGTTGCTAACCTGGCAAACTCTGGCAAATCCAGTGATTATTTCATCCTCATCAAGCAATCATGACTTAATAAATGCTGTGTCGCCTTTGTAATGTTCAGGGAGGGAAGAGTGAGGCAAGGATATATTGCAGCAGTAGTTTATTTCAAACAAGAAGATAATCCAAATTGCGGAGATGACAGTTTAGTTTAACCAAGACAATAACTGATAAACTAGATAGATAGATATATACAGGGGTAAATGAGGAACTAAACAAGACACAGGTGAACATAATCAGAAATCATGAAAACCATAATTGGTAACTATGGAAACAAACTCAAACACAGGAAGAGAAAACCAAAGCAATGGAACAGAAATATCTTTCAGAATAAGAGTCTTAAACAGGTATAACATGACATCCTTACTATTGTAATGTCAACCAATCAGATTAGAGCTTGCCGGATTGAGAAAATGCATATTTATATAGTCAGATAATCTTAGAGTAGTGATGCAGGGAAAAATAAATAAGTCTTAGGTCTACACAAAATTGTGCTTTCACTCATTTTGACTTTTGCTTTCTTTCTCCAGGTTTGGGCCTCCGTTCCTGATGAGAGTAGAAAGGACTCTTTCTTGGGATCATTTGCGACAGAGTGTCTGCAATAAGCTTTACTTATTTCAAAAAAATACGATCGTAAAGGTGAGTGTGAGCTGATCATGGATTACTACTCTCAGGTTTTGATGTTAGCGCCATGTGCTGCGGTTAGAGCTAGGGTAATTATGGGATATTGAATTTCTTTATTATGACAGAAGCCTCTCGATAATTATGACACCGCTCTCACTGCAAGCTTAAATGTTTAGATGAGGGAAGGATAATCACAGACCAATTAGTTGAATACAGGAGATGAAGAGATGAGGAGAAAGAGAAATGGTCATGTGTACAGTACACACCTGTTGGACTTACTGACTGAATATGAACACATGTGTTAATTATTATTCATCGGTCATTACCTTTTAGATACATCCTGAAGCGCTATGTTATTTCCTTATAAGTTTAAATATGCAGGAATGTGACCATAAATGGTCATGTGCCAACGCTGCCCTCTGAGGCTCACTGTTGTATCCATTTTCCCAAAAAAGAGATTCTTCTTTAACATTCATGAAGTTTGTCATAAAGTCAGTGAATAATCTTGAATTAAAATTCAAAATATATTTTGAATTACTATAGTATATTTAACTTACAGCTTCAGTCATATCATTTAAATGCCATAGATGCCACTGTTTTGTAACACCAGTCTTGTTCTTTACAATTATTTGTTCTTACAGTATTAGACCCATTAGATTGTTTAGGAGACTTTTAGAACATGTTTCAGAAAATTAATGAGATAGAAAGACACAAGAGATCTTACATTGTCTTCTAAGTGCTTCAGTACAACAAATTGGCCAGTACTGCAGAGCAGAGTTGTATTGTTTTAACGTCTTCTCGGGATAATAAATTAAAGGACCAATATAAACTCACCTCCTCAAACAAAAGACTGCTGCCGTTTTCATCTGTTCATTGGTTCCCATTAAATCTTTAATTTATCACTCTGTGCGCTTGAGTGCAGCTCCATTTTGTTCTATTTATGCTTAAAATCCTGATGTTCCTCTCTTCCTCATTTCCACTATGCTACTGTCATTCCCAGAGAAAAGAATAAACAAATGCCATTTTTCCATCCTCTTTTAATGCATTAGTTCACCCCCAAAAATGTATATTATCAAGAGAATTTCATTATTATTTTCAATGATGCCAGAAAGTTTGTGAATTAAGAATTTTCCATATTGCTATAAACATTTGATCTTCAAAAGGATCATATCTTATTCTAAATCCTTTTGTCATGAAAATGAAATGTTGTCACTTATATACTTGTATGTGAACCTTTAGGATTATCAGATATTTGAAAACGTCATTGGAATAAGGTAATTAATGGGACAAAATTGGCCCTGGTCAACTGAACAAAGGTCAACCTGGAGCTGAAAAGAATTAGTTCACCCAAAAAAAACAAAAAAACAATTCTGTCATTTTATCATCCTCATGTTGTTCCAAACCCATAAGACTTCATCTTCAAAACACAAATGAAGATATTTTTTAATGAAACTTTCCCTCAATTCAAACTTCAAAAAGTTAATAGAGAGATGGTACAAGTAATACGAATCAAGTCTTCTGAAGAAACACAATCGTGTTATAAATTGAACAGATTTAATTCAGGCTTTTATTCACATATAAACATTGATCAGCGCACATACATAGAAAACATCAAATTGGGTCAATGGCAGCTCAACCATACTTGCTTCATTTTAAGGTTAACTCTCCCTTTATGTCTAGCCCTTATCACACATGTTTGTGGAAGTTTGCCATGCCTTGGTCAACTTCCTAAAAAATCATTATTGATGCTTCCCAGGCTGGAAAAGTTTGCAAAACTATTTTCCACCTATCAGATTACAGTTCTTGCTATTAACGTATACAAGTAGAAGAAGCTACAATGTTACTTTACATAGGAGTGGATGTCTAACAAATATCACTCCAGGAGAAAGACATCTTATATTCTAGAAAGAACCCCATAGTAACATCTAAAGGACCTGTGGCCTCTCTTACATTATTTAAGATTAGTGTTTATGAGTCCACCATCGAGCAAACACTCTCCAAGAAGAATATTGCTACCCGTCTAATGTTTGCCAGAGACCGTGAGCCAGAAGACTATTGGAAGAATGTCTTGTGGACAGATGAGTCCTAAATATAACTTTTGGTTTAAATGAGAAGCATTACATTTGGGGAAAACCAAAATACTGCATTCAATAATATTATAATAATCCCAACTGTAAAGCACGGTGGTGGCATTATTATTGTTGTTTGGGGCTAATTTACTGCCTCTGGACAAGGCTTAACATTTATTGATGGAACGAAGAATCCTGCGTTTTCTAAAGGGTGTCAGTTCTTGAACTACAGTTCAACAGAAAGACGATAAGACAACGGCACTTAACACGCAGAGGCCTGATCCCCAATTACCGAAAACGTTTGATTGCTGTTATTGTCACTCAAGGTCACACCAGATTCTGAAGGGAAATGTTCACTCCTAATTTAACATCAGATAAAGTTCTGATCTATGTACACTACTATTGAAAAGATTGGATTGGTAAGATTTTTTTTCTCTTAAGTCCCTCGGGGCTGCCAACTGTCACGCATTCAGCGTGAGACTCGCTCAGTTAACACTGCTCTCACGCCACACATCCATTTTCTCACGCAGTGAAAAATGGCGGAGCAAAGAGGACACAGACAGACAAGACAGAGCAGGTTACTTTTGATATGAATCAAAGTCTCAGCTTTTAAATTCTGTCAATTGTATTCCAAAATTAAAATAATAAATACCTTTTTGGCGCTCTTTAATGTGGCGCGTGACAGATCGCTGTAGCGCCTCAGGTCAAGCGCCTCTTGAACCGATCATCTCTTACTAGTTAATAGTAAATAAACGTATATGAGCATCAGAAGGTATGTTGAAAGGTATAGTATAACTTACTGAAATGAATCATGTCTCCTGTAATCGCTCCATCCGTGTTTCAACGGTGGATAGACGTCAATTAAACAGCTTGTAAACAATGT
Organism: Rutilus rutilus; assembly: GCF_951802725.1. NCBI lineage: Eukaryota > Metazoa > Chordata > Actinopteri > Cypriniformes > Leuciscidae > Rutilus > Rutilus rutilus. The sequence continues at coordinate 21,225,939 of NC_140217.1, read as the reverse complement.
CACGTTACATTTATATGGAAACTTGTTTCCACCACAGAATAAAAAATAAAAAAGGTAATTGCGACTTTTTATCTCGCAATTGCATGATATAAAGTCGCAATTACGTGTTATAAAGTCAGAATTGTGAGATATAAACTTGCAATTCTGAGGAAAAAAGTCACAATTGTGAGTTTATATCTCGCAATTATCTTTTAAATTGTTTTATTCTGTGGCGGAAGCAAGCTTCCATACATTTACCTTAGTTAGCAAGAAAAAAATTACTATAGAGTATTTTGCTAACACTATAGGCCTATTACATATTATAGTATAATGTTATTATAAAAAAAATGCATTATATTAATTTGAGTTGTTAATTTTAACCTTTAATAATAATACCAGCTGACAGGGCTCCCTGTATGTTTACAGCATTAGTTGAGAGATTTTTCCTAGAGAAAAATTAACATGTAGCTTCTGTACTTGATATTTATCCAAATTAATCGATATTGAATCAGGATTGGAATTGAATCACAAGCGAATGGATTGATATCCTGAAATTTGAGTCAAGCACTAATAAAAACATTAGGCTACCAGTCGTACCATGTAAACATTGTAACGTTGTCACTGAACTTAAGGAAATTCTGTTTAGTTACCAAATGTTTTGACAATCATGTGCAGCAGGTTGGTGTGCAGCATGCATGAATGAGATGAGGAGTAAACAACAGGGAGTAAACAGACTTTATTCTGAATCCATAACTCTCAGGAGATTGTAGGAGAAACTTAGGAGAATAGTGATAGAGAATAAAGAATATAATTGTTACATTTGTGCTAAAAAGCTGTATTTTGCCTTCCACAGACTACTGAACTGTTTAAGATGCGTGTGGTGGGTGGGTCGGCTTCCTGCAGTTACCTGTCTCCCTATGACAGCAGACCTCTGTGCCACCCAACTGTGGACAGGTGAGCCCACATTCCCCACCTGAAGAACAAATGTTATTTTATGTTTTTGAAAGAAGTTTTTTGCTCACCAAGGCGGAATGTGTTTGGTCAAAAATACAGTAAAAACAGTAATATTGTGAATTATTATTACAATTTTGAATAACTGTTTTATATTTTAATATATTTTTGTAATGCAATTTAATTATAATGTAATTTATTCTTGTGATGGCAAAGCTGAATTTTCAGCAGCCATTACTCCAGTCTTTAGTGTCAAATCATTCTGATGTGCTGATTTAGTTATCAATTAACATTATTATCACAGCTGAATAACGTAATATTTTTGTGGAAACCGTGATAATTTTTTTAAGATTCTTTGATGAATAGAAAGTTCAACAAAATTTTTTTTTTTTTTTTTTTTTTGGAGCAATGTAAAAGTCTTGTCACTGATCAATTTATCGTCCAATTTCTTATCCTGTCGCGTCTGGTTCAGTTTTGAGACTCTTATTTTGATCTTCTCTTCACTTCCTTTTGTTCCTGTGTTTGTTTCTGTTTCCTCAGTTCCTAGGTTACTAGTACACACTTGTTAGTTACCATAGTTACTGAATATGTTCTTCACCTGTTTCTTGTTTAGTTAATTCATAACTCTTGTATTTATATCCCAGTGTTTTAGTCTTGAGTTGTCGGTTATTGTCTTAGTTTGACTAAGCTGTTTTGTTGCCAGTTTCTCCATTGGATTATGATCATCGTTATCATTGTCTCCTTGGATTATCTTTTGGTTTATTTAAATAAAATACCGTTGCATGTCTTCGCCTTTACACCTTCATGCAGCGTTACACATCCTTGGAGAATAAAAGGTTTCTTTTTTTTATCTTTCTGATCCCAAACTATGTGTTCTATTAGGGCTGGGCGATTTAAATCGTGAGATTGTTATGCGCATCTTGTCAGTAAAGCCGGTTCCTTGATTAGTAGTAAGTCGCCATCACCTGCTTTCAGATGGAGCGGCATTTACTACAAAGAGCCGTAGTTAACTGACAAGCTGAGCCATATCGCATTAAAATCGCGGACGCTTGTCAGTTAACTACGGCTCTGTGTAGTAAATGCCGCTCCATCTGAAAGCAGGTGATGGCGATTTACTACTAATCAAGGAACCGGCTTTACTGACAAGATGCGCATAACAATCTCACGATTTAAATCGCCCAGCCCTATGTTCTATACACCCTGAGTGCTTATCAGTGCAGTGCTGCTAAAAGTTAATATCTCCAGCTGCTTTAAACTTTTTAATTGGTCTCCGAACACCCACATCACAGTATTGTAACCTAGTTTGGACTAATTGTTTCCTCTTCTCTGCATCATGTTTGTGAGGCTCTTGAGAGACAAACCCAACAAGCTAAACCATGAAGAGCTCATCCTCACAGTGCTGTAGGTGTAACGCACACGAGTCTCAAAAGCCAATGATCCATTTCTCAATTTAAACAGCTTAAAACTCAGTTCCACAGTCGTGACTGCAGCCTCATTCGCTCCTCTGCCTGCTATTCTGGGCTATTTTCCTTTCTCTGAAGTGAATATAACAGAATTATGATTTTTTTTTTATTTGTAAATGTGTTTTACTTTAAAGTTCAAGGTTTTTAAATGAGAGTTCAGTAGAATAGAATTATAATCTTTAGAGCAGATTATGTATGAAACCACAAACTAATACTGGGTTTGACGGTAATGTGTACGTTTGTGTGTGCGTGAAGAAATGACAGGGATAGATGAAGTGACGCATGAATAATAAGAATGTTTTTATTTCTGAATCACATTGCATGTAACTAGTTACTCCCCGACACCGCATACTACAGTTTTTTTAAGTACCTCGGAAGTACCATATATAT